>NW_025229175.1:6911-14657 GCF_018294505.1 Triticum aestivum | reverse complement strand
GTGCGGTGTGTTTGTTGAGATCCGATGAATTATGAGTTTATGATCAGATCTATCCTTGTTTTATTTGAGTTCTTTGCTGATCTCTTTTATGCATGATTTAGTATAGCCTTGTATTTCTTCTCCGAAGTTTTGATTTGGTTTGGCTAACTAGATTAGATCTTCTTGCAATGGGAAGAGGTGCTCGGTAATGGGTTTGATCTTGCGGTGTTCAGTCCTAGTGACGAAGGGGAATTGATACGCATGTATTGTTGCCATTAAGTATAACAAGTTGGGATGAATTCCTATATGCTTTTGTCTTGACTACATCATGTCATCGTTCTTAATGCATTACTTCATTCTTATGAACTTAATACACTAGATGCATGCTAGATAGCAGTTGATATGTGAAGTAATAGTAGTACATATATGCAGGCAGGAGTCGGTCTACTTGATTTGGATATGATGCCTATATATATCATGATCATTGCCTTGGATAGCGTCTTAATTATTTTCTTTTCTATCAATTGCTCAACAGTAATTTGTTTACCCACCGCATGCTATTTTCTTGAGAGAGATGCCACTAGTGAATCCTGCGGTCTCCGGATCTACTTTTACTGTAAGATTTATCATCTCCCATCAACTTGCCAATCTCTGGCGCCACTGCATTATTTTATCTTTTATTTATTTATCAGTCTATCAATCTATGATATACCTTTTAATCTCGTTACTTCACCGCCGAGAGATTGATAACCTCTCGTTTGCGTTGGGTGCGAAGGTTTGCATTGTGTGTGCAGGTGCTGTTTACGTGGCGTTGCTTTGTTCTCCTACTGGACTGATAACTTTGGTTTCTTAAATGAGGGAAATACTTACTCTACTGTGCTGCATCATCCTCTCATCTTCGGAGATAAAAATCCAATGCAGTCTACAAGTAGCAGGAAGAATTTCTGGCACCGTTCCGGGGAGACATCATCAACATTACCAAGTACCTACACTATCAACCTTTATCTTTGCATTTACTTTATTTGTCATTTGCCTCTCGTTTTTCTCTCCCCCACTTCACAACCATTTGCCTTTTTTATTTGCCTCTCTCTTTTCATTCTTTTCTCATTGCCTTCTTGACATTATGGTGAACGCCATTACTCCCCCTTTGTCACTAGATTTTGAAGTACTCTACTTCAAATAAAAACAAGGGGAAAATCTTAAAGATGCTTGGTATAGGCTAATGGAATCCTATCATATTTGCTCCGTAAAGGGAGTTTTCAAAATTTTACTTCGCAATTTTTATGTTGGTTTAACCTTGTATTATAGACAACTTTTGGATTTTGCTGCGAAAGGAAATTTTATTCACAGTTCGTCATGCACAGCTCCGACTCTACGCTGTGATTTGTTCACGGTTGAAGCCTCCGGCAACTTCAAGCGGGGCTCTCTCTTCCGTATTGTAGATAGCTTGGGGTTGTGTGGGGTGGTGTAGTTGTTCTCAACATTCTTGTATCTTGCCATGTGTGTGTTGGTGTGGAGTTGTATGAGGTTTGTCATAACTGGATCATTGCTTATAAAGCGGGGTGAAAGCCTTTTTCGGTATAATATTAATATTATTACTAGCCATAATGTAGATGCATCTGCTTTACAATAAAAATGGTCGTTCTTCAGGATTCAGGAATAAGAGTGGAACCTCGTATCAGTGACAAGGGAATTTAATGAAGTAATACAAACATTTGCGACTTAAAATACAAGGTTACTAAATGAGTTAAATAACATAATTTCTTGGAACCAAGGGAGACCTCCAGAGCTTCTATGTGGAAGATTTTGTTCACAACGGCAATATAAACATACGTGTTGGCCCATCCATAGTTACATATCTTATTTGACGGAACATATATACATACAGTTTGTTTATACTAGAATACACAAACAGGTTGCGACTAACGGCATTCAGTCAAATTGTGAAGGCGCTTTGCTATGTTTGTCATCGATGGTCTTTGATCCACATCAAGGCTAAGACATTCAACAGCGATCCCTGCCAAACTATCAAGAACCTCCAAATCTTCGGCTACTGCAATATTCTTGCCAAATAACCGAGTTGCTTCCTTCTCCTTTTTGTATGCTTCAAGGAAATTGGTCACCAAGCTACCACCGTTAGAATTTGTAGCTTTCATCCCACTAATAAGCTCCAAGATAACAACTCCAAAACTGTAGACATCACTTTTTTCAGTTAGTAGGCCTGTTTGTAGATACACCGGATCCATATAGCTCATGTCACCAATGATAGATCCCGTGTGTTGTTTGTCTCTCGCAATCAATCTTGATATGCCAAAATTTGAGATCTTTGGCATGAACTTATCATCCAAAAGTATATTTGCGGGTTTCACGTCACCATGTAGGATCTTGGTATTGGTTTTTGTGTGCAGATAAACCAAGCCATCTGTTGATTCTGCAGCAATACTTAAGCGCAGGCCTAAGTTGAGAGCTTCCTTGCCATCACCATGAAGGATGTCGTCCAGGCTACCATTGGGGAGAAACTCATACACGAGAATCAGGGCATCGACTTCTAGGCAACAACCTATGAGCCTAACGATATTCTTGTGAATGACTTGAGACTGAATGATGACTTCATTTGCAAATTGTTCATTCTCTAGGATAGTTCCACTAATTGGCTCCTTCAGTGCGACTTGTTCATTATTAAGAAGGCCCATATAAACTTTTCCAAATCCACCTTTTCCAATAAAATTGCTACTCTTCAAAATTGGCTTGAGCTTCTCCTTTTCGGAAAGTTTTATGAATTTTGCCTTCTCTAGTACATGCCCACCATTCTTTTTATAAAATTCTCTCGTTTTCCTTTTCTCTTTGCGAAGAAGAATAAGGAATGATAGGATTGCCATTAAAGAAATACCCCCTATTCCACCTAGAGGGACACAAGAAAAAATGATTTCATATCACTAACTTTCCAATAACTAATTTGTCTACAAAACAAAATACATAAAGAAAGCAATTATTTTAATAATTTATTCTGATTTTTTTCACTATAGTGATCTATACAGAACACCCGCATGCAAAATCAGCCTATATGCTGATTAATATCAATTCATTTTTAAGTTGGTGATTAATATCAATTCCTCATTACTGCCACATATGAACATATGTGTCTTCTTTAGAGTCGCCAGCGTGGGAAACTAGGCTGACTTGTAGAATGCTTGCCTACACGTAACACACACTTAATATTTTGACTGGAATATTCTCTACAAAGAAGTAACGATTGGTAACATGGGGTCCAACTATTGGTAACCATAAATATTTGTTTTCTACTGATAAAAGCAAAAGCAGTAAACATCTATCATTAGCATTTTTAATAGTCTCCTGCACGTCCACGTCAAACCCCAAACACGACTACTACCACCAGACAATACCTACCCAGATCTGTTTGTTATACTGGAGAATATATCTAACACTAGTCACATAGGAGTAACATAGGTAGTAACATGCATACTCATGTAATGTCAACTAAGCATATTAGTGACATGAGATACTATTAAATAAGGAAATAAATGGTGTGCAAACATATTATGTTACCATCACATTGCGCTTCCCAAAAGAAAATGAGCCTACAAGCTAATAAATAAAGTCTAATATGACTAGCTACAGAGAGTAACATACACTAGTAACATACACATATTCCTAGACTATGTTTTTTTAGAGGATCATCTCTAGATTATGTTACTACCTTCATAATGGGTAGTAACATAAGTGTGGTGTCATGCAAAGTTTCATTTATTAGGTTATAGACTCATATTACATTGGGACATGTGATGTTACAGAGCTAAGTTACTCAAACTACCCCTCTCTTCATTAACTAATCGCTATATAAGCAAATTTGTTGAGTTGGGCTCGATGTTACTGTTGATGTTACTCCCACTGTGACTAGTCTATGACACTTTGCACTACAAAGGTAGTAACTTAGACTAGTGTTGTACGCATGACATTAGTATTACTACCCATTATGAAAAACACGTGTTGATTATGTTACATTAATTGTGTATGATGAATTATGTACGTAATAAAAAGAGAAAACAAAACAAAAATATATTTTTTGAGGTAGATTGGGATCATGTAATACTAGTACGTAGATGCATGGCTGTAGTAGATTAAGTAAATAAAACTAATTAATTGGGTGGTGCAGTAGCTTAATTTGTGCTTACCCACAATCACCTTTGCTGGTAGTGGGAATTTATCCATGCAGGTTCCTTTCATGCCGTCGCCTTTCATTCCTGGCTTGCATGGACAGTCATAGCCTTCCAACGTGTTTTTGCATATCCCGTCACTAGAGCATGGATACGAGTCACGGAGCTTAGGATTTAGCTCTCGGAGCTTGCACTCGTCGATGTCTGTAAAAGGGTAAAATTAAAAGACAGTTTGTCTGTCGGAGTTAAAAGAAAACTTTAGTTAACACTACACCTTGGCATCCATCAGGGATGTAAGGATTGCCATCGTAAAACTTCAAACACTTGCAGACATAGCCCTTGCCACTAGTCGCATTCTCACAGTAGCTGTTGCCGCTGACGCAGGCGTAGTCTGGAGGTGGCTGCTGGCCTTTCAGCGGACATGATCCGTTCGTTATGAAGAAATCAAGGACAAATGGGACGCCCCTTGGAAATCTCTTGGGCAGCACAGCATAGCCGTACAGGTCCGGCGTGGTGAAGTTGTACCGTGACTTCTCCACCACCATAGCGTAGGAGCAGGGAGTGGTCTCAAACATGGTGTTGTTTCTTCCAGAACTGAACCACAGGCCAAACTCGGGGACAGGAAATGCTTCCGGCAATTCAGCCTCGCAACAGCCCCGCCCTGTGCACGACCCGTTGGCTGCGAACTTGAGGAATTGCGGCAGGCCCATCAGGTCGGAAATGCAGGTGAGAGTGAATTCATTCGACGAGTCGCCTCCTCTCAACGGTGACCACAGGTTGCTGGTGACCATAGGCTCGATTTTCCAGCCGACGCCCATGAGGACGTTGCGCGTCACCGACAGGAGAAACGGGCCGAACCACACCTGTTGACACTTGGAGTAGTAGTCGCTTTCATTTGGGTTGCACACAGATGAGACCGCGTCGTATGCGCGCGCCTCAGCCTTTGCAACTGATATATCGATGAGCTCCAAGGGCGTGTTATTGCCTTCTTTATGCCAATCTTGATGGTATCACCCTTCCTGCACTAATTAATTCAGGGTCCAATACTAAATACAGCATTAAGTAATTACATAAAGCTCATTAATTAATTACCACATACACCATGTTAGAGTACTTCTAATCTTGTTGCAGGTATAGTCCATGGTTTGCTTAGTCTTGTCATGCACATGGTGTTGTGTTTGTTGGGTCATAGTGCTTCCGTAGAGTCATGCATGCATGTTTATCTTTGAGGTCTGTTTGCATGTAGCATGAGACGTGCCAGTTCATGGTCGAGCCATCTTTTCTTGCTCGTTGTTTTGGTCACTTGCCAGACTCAGATCGTGGGATGGCACGATCAGACCGAGCTTCGATAGGTGGGTTAGTTATGCATGTAACTGTGAGCTTGGCTCCCAAGGATTGATAAGAGAGGAGAGAAAGAAAAGCCGTAAGCTGTTACTCGACACAAAAATCTAATAAGTTATTTTCCGTGTGGTGTTCCAGGTGATCGCGTGTGTGTGTAGCTTCAGCCTTAGAGCCAACAAACTATACAGGCAGGCATGCTCTATCTATCATCTACCTCAATTTTTCTTTATCTTCAAGAAGAGAAAAGGCCTACCTCGACAATTCTGTCATAATACTCAATGATCGCTGGTATACTCCGTTGTTGGCAAGGTAGGCGCGATGGGGATTCGAGGAGTCATTGCAGGTGACCTGGAAGCCCTCACGGAAGCAGCCTGGCTCCATGCCAAACGGGTACAGGATGCTTATGTTGCCGCACTTGTCGGCGCAACCCGCACGTGTGATCCGCTGCTGCTCATCTTGTTCAGCAGCAGCAGCCTCCAGGATCAAGTGAGTCGCCGCTGAAAGGAGGAGGAGTAGGATTACTGGGAGCGGCTGGGAATGGAATTGCGAGGGCGTGGTCATGCTGGTGTATGTTTTGCGCTCTCTTGTAACAAGCAACAAAAGAATGCACTTAACTGGTCAAGAAAGAAATGTGACACCTTTGCTAAAAGAAAAGCTGGAACACGTACCATTGCAATGAAATTGCCGCCTTCTCTTTCTAAAAGGGCTCTGATTATCTGCTTCAGAAATGCATCTTCGTATGATTTGGTTCTGTCCGCCACCATCTGATCGAGGAACACATGTGATTGATTTAGGAGAACTGTTTTTTATCTGCTAGCTTGCTCCACACATTTCTGCTAAGTGCTAACTAGTCAAGCAGCAATAAGATAAGAAAGGTTGCGGGGCCTTCTTTATGTTTTCTAAGAAGTGAGCATGATGGCATTTGCTCCTAGGCCCCAAAGACTGAATTTGGAAAAAAAAACTTGGGTCTACCCTCCGTCATATGGTGTTCATACAATGTTGGGTCTGTCTTCCATAATTTGGTGTTCATTCAATATGGAGTCAACATAAGGTGCTGATGTTTATTCTTTATAGACATTATGTAAACTTTTTACTACTCATAGTCTCTGCATCATATGATGGATACAACCTAACTTATTTACATCGTTTATTACATAGTTGCTCGAAACAGGCTTTCGCCCCCCTTTATAATAAAGGCACAAACGGCCGAACGATACATAGTGGTGAGGTAACCCTCATACAAGCAGGTCGAAACGAAAGATAAAAGAGGCAGCAGGCAAATGGCACAAGTGCCACTATGCCAAACATGAAGAGCGGGATAGGCCACTCCTAACACACTACAACCAAGACAACTAGAGAGGACCGGAGCTGCGCGGCCAGGAGAAACCACCGTGCAACGGGGACCCGAACACACCGAGCCATCTCTGGAGAGGGCCAACTCATCGTCGAGACAACCCCCTCGCTCCGGGCCATGGAGCACCGCTCCTGCCAAGAGACGGCAAGGACCGAGAACGGAGACCAGAGGACACGTCTAAATGATAGGCGGTCATCGACACCTCCCCTCGCCAGGAGCAAGGATGCACTATGCCAACAAGACAGCAAACCCGACGCCAAAGCCATCTGCAACCGAGAGGAACCGAGGGTCCACAACGACGCCCTCAAGAGGGTGATGACACCAAACGCCGTCGTCGTCGAGTCCAAGAGGTGGACTAGCATTTTCACCCCGGACTCGTGGCACCTTGAGGGGCCCCAAATCAACGCCCCCAAGAGGGAAGCGACATCCGTAGGTGCCGTCGTTGCCGGCACTGGAGCGCAGAGCTTTCGCTCGGACTCGCACAAGGGCCACCTGCGGACTCAAGGTTGCTGGCCCACCCCAAGAGGGGAAGCCACGGCCTTTGCGCTAGGCCTCCAGATCCAGACCAGAGGAGCGCCATTGCCGAAGACACGACGCCACAAGGGCCACCCACCACCCCTCCCCTTGCTACCCACATAGCCAAGAGAAGGCGCCACCACCGCCCGCCGTAGAGCCACCGGTGCAGCCTCACCATCCAGGGCCGCCACCCCGACATCCAAGACGAACCCACCACCACCAACAGCGCAACATGATGACATAGGACAGGCAGCCGGACATGGACAACGTCAGAGCGGAACCACCATCGGTCAGGACCGGACATCCCCGATGCCAATCCACACGCAAGGAGCTCCACCTCGGTCGGGGCGCGGATCATTGGGTCAGCCAGCATCGTCGCCT
>NW_025229175.1:0-6369 GCF_018294505.1 Triticum aestivum | reverse complement strand
CCCCCCCCCACCACGTTGTATGCAAAAAGTGTTTTGAAAAACAACTAGATCAATGATGGCACGCGTTGCTGCGCCCGTCTATTTTGGCACAATAATGTTAGGAAGTGATAAAAATATATAGGCCCAGATAATCTTTTTGTTAAATTAAGTTAACATGGCAATTCATTTCATAGTGTAGTTTTACTATGCAAAAGTTCAAAAATTGTAATGGTATATAAAGAACTCCCCTTGAACTAAAGATAGAACCACTAAATCCAAGAAAATAGTTCACTTATGAATATGATTATTTACTCCACCAACAAACATGACTGTGTTCCGTGTGAGAAAATTTACAATGGGTCAGAAATCAAATGTCTACCTTAGACAAAAAAATGCTCAAGCCCTAGACCATGTATTGGCAGCTTTGTCTCACACATGAGCTTATTTTCAGCAACTACATGATATAGAGGGAATCACTTCTATTAGTGGAAATTCCCTATGTTCAGACTCAAGTGTATATGCATGCATGTATATGTGTTTGTAATAATAAAGTACGGTATATTTTCGTATGCTAATGGTGGAGTGAACTTAGATACTTAGGCAAAGAATTTCAGCTCAACGGCTACGGTGAATATAGAGTAAATAAAATATAAATGTGCATAAACGATATACTTCCGGCAATAGATCTATGTTCTAGGCATATTAATTATACTCAAAAATCCATCCTATTACCTCTGGCAAAACTCCAGGTTTGAACATAGATATGATAACAGCTTTCTCGGTGGGTGGTTTCTCGGCATCTCAAACGTGGTAACGTCCAAGGTGCGCATCCTGATGATCAATAATGCCTTGAAAAACCTGAGTTGAACCCTGAAACCACCCATGAGGGCTTCCACATCATTTCCGAATCAGCATTGTATTTGGAGCAATTTAGAACAGAACAAAGTTATAATCTAAATTAGTGGAACTTTAATATGACATTGTGGCCATAATATATACTCACCTGTTGGTAGAAGATATAGATTTATAGTACTATGAAATTTGAATAATCCTGGGCCTTCTTGTTGACAATATTAAAATGTTTAAACGGTATGCTTAAAAAGTAAATACAACAAACGGGAGACTTGACCAAACTTTCCGACAAACCAAAATAACATTGTTTCCTTTGCAAATAGCTGCTGGAGAAATGAAAAAGTAACACATCTATTCTAGATGTCCTTGAACCAACCGACAAATGAGATGAATTAGTGACATGTAGACACTGATTTTATAATTTTTTGCGAGCAATATTAGAAACACTCAACAGGTAGTCAAAATAAATCGTATCTTCTCTGATAAATAATTTATGATGTGCAACGTGCACCATCATAATGAGCAGATGAAGAAAGCTAATAATTCAAGTAAATGAATAAGTAAAATAAATTAAGCTGAATGTGAGTGCCTGCATAAGAATGGGCTCGACGAGATTCTTGTATGGAGGAGCAGTCGTTGATAAGGTAGCATGAAGGAAGTGAGTTTGTAACACAAAGATAAATTAAATCAGTTGACGAAAAGTAGAGAGCTAAGCACGTGTAATTTAAAAAAAGAGTAAATACACACACTAAAATTCAAAGCCTTCACCTTACTCGGTTGGATTTATAGGAAAAGATGAATCAATTGATCTATTGATAGTAGTATTGCCGTTCTATAATGACTGAGAAGAATACGAACATAATAATTTGGCTGTAAAGAACACACGTTGGTGACCTTGTGCTCGAAATTCCTATCAACTGGGTGACTTTCTGGTTGCACTGGAATACTACTTCTTGGAATGTCGTATAAGTACAAAACCAAACCAGTAGAGTACCATGGTTATAAGAGTATGCAAGATAAAGGGGAGGGAATGGTCTGTACCGGTGGACGCCATGGGGAGAGTAGTAGGGACCCTTTTGCCTTGCTGACTCGTCTGTGTAGGGGCAAACCTTAGGTCGCAATGAACGATCCTACCTTAAGGCTGGAGCCCTACACAGCCACGAAAGTGGAGACCATCCCCTGCTGCATCGAAGTCCTTCCCTTCCCTGGTGCATCGGTTGCCTGAGATTGGAGTAGTGGATCCCCTCGTCGCCGCCGATCTGAGAGTGGATCCCCTCCCTATTAAAACTGACCGGAGAATGAGGACAACGACCACTCGTGGCGGCGCTAAGAATCATGAACGCAAAGCCGAGGCGGCATGATTTATCGGACGTGACCCTATCGCTCGACCGAGTCGCCTCTTTCTGAATCCAGCGTGGTCGCCGTCGGAATCATCACTTCCGCATCGATCGCCAGCCGCCAGGCAGGGTGGGAGCGTGAGACCTTGCGAACGAAACGAGGGTCAATAATTCATGTCCTATTTCTACTAGAAGAACGCCCGTGCGTTGGAACGGGGCCACATTAACTTTAAGAGTTCAATATTACGACATTGATGACCTTTTTTACCATCAAATCCTCACGCACACACTCTCCCTCCCTCTTCCTCACTCTCTCTCCCCCTCTCCCTCTCTCTAACACACACATATCCATCTTACTGGGTACGGGACCATAATCCATCTATTTCACACACGCAACTAGTGCATAACAATATGGATTATGTGTATTATATTTGCCACCAGAACTGAGGGAATTAATTTCATGTAAATTGGCCAGCCACAGCTCCAAGAATACGCGGAGGAGGTGGCCCGGGACAGCGTCGGCGCCGTCCAATGCATGTGCAATGCATGTCTTCACAAATATTATAACCAGATGTGAGAAATCACATACTAACACGATGTTGCAATCAATTTGTAATTAAAGAAGCCAAAAGTCTTTTTTTCTTAAACCAGAATTCCTTATGCTGGAGTTCAAACAAACCCCACAATAACATGATCAAATTTTTTTGCTCTACTTATCACCTAATTAAGCAAATGCATGACTTATGAAGCGGATAAGAAATCATGTTAACTTGGAACTAAAATTCCAACAAAAGAGTGAGGAACAAACCTTTTTATCGTTGTTCTGAAGTCTGAACCTCCCCCTATTTGTTAGTGAAATGTGAGTATGCTTGGAAGATAATAATTTCTTATGCAACATATGCTTTTACATCTGAAAGAGCTACAAAATATGTTGACCTACCTATGTGCACTTCCTAAATTAAGCGGATAAAATTATTTATATCGGCAATATAAAATACTAAACATTAGAAAGAAAGGGACAATGTCCACTAACCATGCAAATATTCTGACCATGGGATATTTAGGCTGGCGTATATGGGAAATCAAAGCTAAAAATGACTCGATGAGTTAGGGATACATCAATAAATATTGTAAAAAGTAATAAAAACAAATCTGCAGCAACTCGCGACCCCACAAACTCGTATTCGCAATGAGCAAGTTAGTGAGGCCGCCACGGTAGGCTAGCACCAAGGGGCAAGGGCAACAACCACCTTCCCATCCAACCTACTGATTCTGCTGGCGCTACTTTCATCCTAAGCCCATGAGTACCTCTAGTGTGTTGCCACGTACGGAGAAACTACGAACTGAAATTTTCATCCAAATCATGAAAAATGTTAATGTTCCTCTCCTCTCCCATCCCTCGTGTGAACATACCCAATTCGTGGTTGGCTCGCTACATTCAGCGTAGCTCTGATGTGCACTGCCCTCGCTCTTGATTAGTTGCCGCAGTGCCACGCATCTACGCCAACAAGCTGGGGAAACAAATGCAAATGTTACACCGAGTCAAAATCAACCATCCCACAATCGTAACAATAGAAAATGTAATAACCAAAATTTAACAGAAGAACTACTGCTTGGCTCCCAGATCCATCTCGATAGCCCTTGATCTGGCTACTGAACTTCTCCTAGACGCCTAAACATCACGTCATTACCAAACATGTAGTGGATGCCTAGTGGGACAAGGATTAAGAAATAACATGAGGTGAAAAATACGATGGCTGTCAATTCCATAAGATGATCCAAGTAATTTGACAAAACAGATCGGGAGCATCTTGTATAATCTAAAAAAAGCAACTAAAAATATGAGAAATGAATTGATGAAAATCAGCCACTGCTCTCATTCATGCTCGCTTTTGTAATGGGAGGCAAGGAATGGGGATACCGGGAGAAGAAAGGATCACATGGACGACAAGCCTCCATCACCGGCAAGTGGGGTTGCTTCACATCCAATCTCCACGGCCGCCGCCTCCATGGGGACGAACTCCCATGTTCACAACCGGGCTCCCAATCGGCCGCTGCCTTGCCGACCTTGACGATGAAGTAGTCCTTCCCTTCGATCCCATTCGCAACGAAGGAAACACCCATCCCAACGGATGGGTCCGCGGTGAGATCCCTACTGGATTGTGGTCGCGCCTCTCCAAACCTCACCGCGGGAAACATGAGAGGGCGCCGTTGCCATGGTCGGGCTTGGATGGGGAAAGGAGGCGACATAGCAGCAACGGCGCCTTCGTCGGGATTGGTGGCGACGGCGGCGGCGAGCGAGCGGGAGGACGACGGCGGCGAGAGAGCAGGAGGGTGGTGGAGGCAGTCCATCGGCCGCCGTGACGTGAGAGGAGGATGGGGATGGGGCCGCGATTTGGACGTATGGAGCAGACAAGAGGAGGGGAAGCAGGCGGCTGGGTTTTTCCATCGTGCGGGGTTTGGGGAAGGTCAAACGAGAGGGGTTTTTTCATGCGGGAGGCAGAGCAACGAGGGCGGATGTAGGGAGACGGGACGCGGTCGGTTGGCAGGAAAAGGAAAGCTACGCATTTGTTTAGGCAGTAGAGGTGATTGATGATAAGAAAGGGAAAATCACATCAATATAAGGAAATATCCCATCAATACTTGATTGATTGCGATTTATTTTTTATATGGTAACTAATCTGATCATCAATACTTGATTGATTGCGATTTATTTTTTCTATGGTAACTAATCTGATGGGTTTATGTGGGTGGTGAAGCGAAAAGGCAGGTGGGAGGGAGACGAAATAAAACTAGCGAAATAAAACCAACAAAAGTGGTGAGGCGAAATAAAACCATCGAAAAATAACCGACGGACTATTCACCAAGTGCTCCATTAGGAGTAGAGATTACTTGCTTCACGTACGGGAGGCTGCTACAGGCCCATTAGGCCCAATTTAATGTGAGACACTCAAAAAAGTGACCGGAGCAGCAGCCCAATATAGTTAGCGATCATTAATAGCGAGCGAAGACAGATTACATGCAATTCACACCTAATCTGACGGACAATAATGCTCAAAAGCGAGGATTGAACGGCTAGGGACGCGGACTGAGAGGGTAGGGAATGTGCTCAGTTTTAATGTACCTAAATAACTGAAACTTCAGAGTAAACTACAACCCAGCTATCTCTAAACACTGAACATCTTAGAAAACAAATCAAATAATGTAGATGGATCCTACAATGACTGTGTTAGCAACTATGTGATGAAACCAGTGCGAGCAATATCCTATCAAATCTTAGGCTTGATGTCCATCTACTTCTTAAGCGATGAGAGCTACCATGAATAGCCTGTCCTTTTTAGTTTGTCTACCTAGCTGTGTTTTCTCGGTTGCATTTCAGCTCAGTTTCTTTTTTTTTTCAGTTACTTGTTTTAGAGAGTTTTCAATTCAAGTTTCGTTTTGTAGGCACATATGCTTGATTTCAGCGCTGCACAGTTGGACCTCTGCTTTGCTCAGACTGCTAGTGTTCTCGTGATCTTCAGTCATAGTTCTTCCCTATTTCTCTCCTTCAGGCAATTTTCAGTTAGCTTGCAGGACAACCACCTTTATAGCCTGTAACATTTCTTACTGTAATTTATTTAGATTTGAAATCATTTTTTAGATTTGAGACTTCAGATGATATTCATATTTGTAGTTTAGTCATTGAATTTTCCTTCAGTCTATTATCATTTTTTGTTAGCTCATCCCTAATTTCCTTCAGTTTGTGAGTCTCGGCATTCACTAATCAGCTCTTCTACTTTTTCTTTTATCAATCGTCATTTTTTATTATCAGTGTCTTTTTCTTCAATCAGTTATCTCATTCTTTGATCTCTTTTTCGAAAGAGGGTGGATTTTATTTGCTCAAAATGGATCTCTTTTCCGAAAGAGGGTGGATTTTATTTGCTCAAAATGGAGCATCTAGAGGATACATAACACAATGAGCACACATCTGACCTTTGCATAGTTAGGATACACACAGCCAACACGAACACACACACACACACACACACAGAGATATGCCAGCAAAATAGGAAAGTCACATAAGACCAAAGCTATGTGTAGGTGAGAAAAAAACTCGAATTGATTAGATCCGCGATCGGCAAACTATAACAATGACCATATCTGCACCAATCATCTCATGACATCACACGAACGATGATGTTCTTCAACAACAACACCTTCA
>NW_025229174.1:5348-26990 GCF_018294505.1 Triticum aestivum | reverse complement strand
GTTGGGCTGCAACACACACGAGGCCTTTTCGGTCCCTCGGTTAACCGTTGGAGTATCAAACGAAGTCCAAATGACCCGAAACTTGACAGGCGGTCTACCGGTAGTAAACCAAGGCCGCTTGGCAAGACTCGGTCCAATCCGGAAATGTTTAAACCCCACACGAGAAAGAAAGGTAGAAATGACCACCGGAGGAGAACGAAACGCCGGAATGCAAAACGGACAACGGGGAAAATGCTCGAATGCATGAGACGAACATGTATGCAAATGCAATGCACGTGATGACATGATAAGAGATGCACGAAAAAGAAAACAACACACGGAGACAAAGACCCAAACCCGAGAAATAAATATAACTTAGCGCCGGAGACGGCAAGAGTTGGATACAAAAAATGGAAAGTATATCTGGGGCGTTACATATACTTTCAGCCGGACTCCTGGACTATGAAGATACAAGATTGAAGACTTCGTCCCATGTACGGAAGAGACTTTCCTTGGCGTGGAAGGCAAGCTTGGCGATACGGATATGTAGATCTCCTACCATTGTAACCGACTTTGTGTAACCCTAACCCTCTCTGGTGTCTATATAAACCGGAGGGTTTTAGTCCATAGGACAACATACAGAACAACAATCATACCATAGGCTAGCTTCTAGGGTTTAGCCTCTCCGATTTCGTGGTAGATCTACTCTTGTACTACCCATATCATCAATATTAATCAAGCAGGACGTAGGGTTTTACCTCCATCAAGAGTTCCCGAACCTGGGTAAAACTTCGTGTCCCTTGCCTCCTGTTACCATCCGGCCTAGACGCACAGTTCGGGACCCCCTACCCGAGATCCGCCGGTTTTGACACCGACATTGGTGCTTTCATTGAGAGTTCCTCTATGTCGTCGCCATCAGGAAGGATGCCTCGCCCCGTCTTTAAAGACGTCACTGTTGCTAAGGGAGCTTTGGCTGTCGGCCAAACCCTCCGGCTAGGTGGTTTTCTTATGACCGCCTGTTCGGCTTCTGCGCCGACGATGACCTCTAGAGCCATCAAAAACAATCTTCATATCAGCTTGGAACTCGCTGAGCAGTTAGATCCAATGGAGCTCTCCTCCATAAACCAGCTCTTGGATCGCATCGCCGCCTTGGGAGTCGCTACGGATTACGACCAGATTGGGCCTAAACCCGATCTGAGAGAGATTAACTCTCCCCAAGTCACCCATCACGTTGCCATGGTAGAGGGACAGTGCGGCGACCCTTCATCTATCTTAAGGACTAGCTACGTCCAGATTCCCGATCCCTCCAAGCCGAATACCCGCGGAGGGGAGGATATCACTCAAGACCTGAACTTAGAGTCAGGCGACGGGCTGGATTCATTGGACAACATCCATGAATCCAAATTTTTGAGTTCGGAAATTCCTCGGCCTCTGAGCCTTAGATTGGGTGAGGCTTTGGATTTAATTCCACCCACCCACCCGAACATAAGCGATCTATCCCAAATCAGGAAAGAGCCCGAAGAAATAGTACATCATTACTGGGCCAGATTCCTCCTGGTTAGGAACAGGATAAGGGACTGCCGCGAGGAAGACGCAATCTCAATCTTCTGCAATAATTGCACGAACAAGGGAATCCTCAACGCCATAAGTCGCCGTGATATTACACGCTTCGCTGACTTGGCGTCCATTGTCTGAAAGTACTGTGCGATGGAAAGCGCCTGGAAAACCGAAATAAAATTTTGGGATGATCCGGCCCTGAATACAAACCCAGTCCGAAATAAAAGGGTGCATCATCGCCAGACACCCGGGTCAAACACCAAAAAGCAAAAACCCTCTACAGGGCATGGAACTGTACTGGAAGGATGGCTTAATGGACCCTGTAAAATTCACAGTACAGAGGATGCCACACCAACTCACAGCCTTAGAGCATGTTGGATACTCTGGCAGGTGGCCAAAATTGGCGAAGATCTCCTAATTCCGGAGGCCACAGAAAGCCACCCCAGAGACACCAATACGGTATTAACAGTCTTCGAGACTTTCGCATCAAATAATATGCGAAAATGGACACTCCGCAGCCTTGCCGAAGTCTACCAAGTAGCAACAATAAACCCATGGAGTGACACGGCTATTACCTTTAACGCCAGTGATGAACCTAAATTCCGAACAGCCCGAGCACCAGCTGCATTGGTCCTCAGTACAATAGTGGACGGCTTTCGTCTTACCAAGGTACTCATGGACGGCGGCAGCGGATTGAACCTCATTTATGAGGAAACCCTTCAAAAAATGGAAATAGACTGGAACCACATTGAGCGAAGCAGCACAACCTTTAGAGGACTTGAGGCTCACATTTGATAACCTCCGAACATACGACATCAAGCTCAACCCGGAAAAATGTGTTTTCGGCATTCCAGCCGGAAAGCTCTTGGGCTTCATTGTATCTGGTAGAGGAATTGAAGCAAATCCAGCCAAGATCCGAGCTCTGTCGCAACTGGATATCCCAAAGGACCTCAAACAAATATAAAAGTTAACCGGATGCGTGGCAGCTCTAAGCCACTTTATCTCCCGTTTGGGAGAAAAGGCCCCACCCCTTTACCGCCTCCTTCAGCGCACCGAACACTTCGAATGGACGGATGCAGCCACGGCTAGACTCGACAAAATAAAAGCCATATTGGCAAAAAAACCCAGTCCTGGCCACGCCAAACATTGGCGAACCAATGCTATTGTACATTGCAGCAACACATCAGGTTGTAAGCGCAGTGCTCGTCGTCGAATGAGAAACGGATGGACACAAATTCCCCCTTCAAAAGCCGATCTATTAAGTGTCCACTGTCCTCACTTCGTGCAAATCACGTACCCGCATTATCAAAAGATTGCGTATGCGGTATTCATGGCATCCTAGAAGCTACGACACTACTTTCAGGAGTGTTCAATAACAGTAGCCTCGGAAGTACCACTTAACAATATTATAAACAACCGTGACGCAACGGTCCGGATTGCAAAATGGGCCATTGAGCTCCTCCCGTTCGACATAACTTATAAGCCACGGCGAGCCATCAAGTCGCAAGTTTTGGCCGACTTCATCGCAGATTGGATGGAGGCCGAACTCCCTAAAGAGTAAGGCACATATTCAAATTGGATCATGCATTTCGACGGCTCCAAGATGTTGGCCGGACTAGGGGCTGGCGTCATTTTGACGTCCCCCACAGGAGACACAGTTCAATACGTACTCCAGATTATGTACACAGACTCCAACAATGCAGCCGAATATGAGGCCCTTTTACATGGTCTCCGGATGCCAATATCCATGGGCATTCAACGCCTAGAGGTGCGCGGGGACTCGAAGCTGCAATATCCCAAATAAATGGAGACTTCGATGCCAAGGATCCAAAAATGGCAGAACGCCGTCCTAAAAATGTCAGCTCGGTTCGAAGGGCTTGAATTTCACCATATAGCCCAGGAAAATAATCAGGCGGCAGATGTCCTGGCACGCATCGGCGCAAAACGCGATGTAGTCCCCCCAACATCTTCTTGGAAAGGTTGTTCAAGCCATTCGTAGTATGGGAAGGGGAGCCGAACAATAACAGCCCGGACCCAACCGCACTGCCCGACACCGAACATTCTGACACAATCGGAGGCTCTGCCAATGAAATAACACCTTCAGCCCACGTAATAATGGTCGTCATCGCCCCGTGGATAGAACCATTCCTCGCCTACCTTACTAGGCAGGAACTCCCCAAGGACCAAAATGAGGCACGCTGCATAGTGCGGCGATCCAAAGCCTACAAAGTCAACGAGGGAGAGCTTTATAAGAAAAGCACTACCGGAGTCCTCCAAAGGTGCATCTCTGAAGAGGAAGGGTGGAACCTCCTGGCAGAAATTCATGCCGGACTCGGCGGTCATCATGCTGCAGCTCGGTCCCTTGTAAGCAAGGCCTTCCGTACATGCTTTTATTGGCCGACGGCCCGGGCAGACGCCCAGGACTTAGTCCAACGATGCGTCGGTTGCCAGCTCTTTGCAAACCAAAGCCATATGCCACCCACCGCCCTCCAAACTATCCCCATCACTTGGCCCTTCTCGGTCTGGGGGCTTGACATGGTTGGACCCCTTAAAGGCGGAACCTACAATCAAAAATACTTACTGGTCATGGTGGATAAGTTCACCAAATGGATAGAAGCCAAGCCTGTTAAGACGGCCGAATCCGGACCGGTGATAGACTTTATATCCGGGGTTGTACACCATTGCGGCGTCCCCCACAGCATCACCACTAATAACGGCACGAACTTTACGGCCGACGAGGTAAAACTCTGGTGCAAAAACATGGGCATCAAGCTCGATTATGCCTCCGTCTATCACCCACAAACTAACGGCCAGGTCGAACGTGCAAATGATCTTATCATGAGCGGCATCAAACCCAGATTAGTGCGGTCCCTCAAGGAATCTAACACGCACTGGGTAGAGGAGCTCGAATCCGTACTCTGGGGGCTGCGGACCACGCCGAATCACACCACCGGATACACACCATTCTTTATGGTGTACGGCATAGAGGCAGTTTTGCCTCGCGACATAATTCATGACTCACCTCGAGTGCGCATGTACGAAGAAAGAGAAGCCGAGATCGATCGGCAGGACAGTTTGGACGCATTGGAGGAGGAGCATGACGTGGCAAAAGCCCATTCCACATTCTATCAACAGCAGGCTCAAAGATACCAAAGCAGAGAAGTATGGGCCAAAAATTACAATGTTGGCGAATTAGTTCTACGCCTGCCGGACAAGAAAAGGGACAAACTCAAGCCCAAGTGGGAAGGTCCCTTCATAATTGACGAAGTCCTGACTGGTGGAGCGTACCGCCTGCGAGATGCATCGGATAACCGACTCAAGCCGAACCCATGGAACGCAGCCCGTCTCCGAAGATTCTATGCCTAGCGCCGGACTCTGTGTTCGTCTCCTTCCTCTGTCCATTTTTTATATAATGTCTGTCTTACATTTCTCTCCTTCTCCCCTTCCTTTCTCTTATAGCCTTTAAAGGCTCATCAAATGACGTGCTATTCGCACTCATTAAACTTGGGGGCTTCTTTTAAACAGAAGCTTATTTATACGGGCTTCATGCCCAACACATGTGTTACACTTCCGCATGTACCTTTTATTTCACCATTATATGCATCGATATGACTTAAGTTTTGGCCAAGCTGGGTTGCCTGGCTCCTGTTCTTACCCCTACGTTCCCGATTATTCGGCTAGGCGGTAAAGGGAGCACCTCTGCGATTGTTATTGCCGGATCAGCCGGATGTGTACCTCAGACTGGGTGAAGCCGAAAGCTAGCGTTCTTAAGGGAATATTCGGTCGGTGACCTAAAAGATGATCTTTTCACTTATTTATTTATGTGCCCCCAGATGTTTTTTCCCGCATCTTTTTCGTAGAATGGGCATGCACTTTAGGTCATGCCTCCCAGGGAAAGGAACCCCTAACGGAACTATTCTCCCTGGAAGATGTTTCTTACTAACCATGTAATATAACATAACTAGTCGGGCACTTGTCTGTTCACGCACTAATGACCACTACGCCTGGTCTCCATGCATTCCCCGGTTCTTATATAACCGCATGGGAATTTGGACACACTCCGGACCGTCAGGTCCCGAGGCTGAAGCGAAAAGGTTGGCCATGACAAATGATCTACAATCCGGCTAGAAGGCATTATAAATGTCAATTCAATTACATAGTCATTCTGACTTATTGTATTCCTCTTCAATACCATCTAACAGGCTGTCTAATTTACAGTCCTACTGGGAATACTTTGCGGCCAATTCTACTTGGTTGTATCCTAAGCTTACAGGGATCTCCTTCCCATCGGGCCCCACAGGACCGACCTCGGCCATGTGGTTGGGGTCAGCCTTTGTGTACCGGGTCTTCACCATGGCCCAGGCCTCCCTAGTGCCTTGACGGCAGGCCAATATCTTCCACAATCGGAAGCACCACCGTGCTCCCTTTAGCTTCTCCGCAAGCTCTCCAAGACCTTCGGGCATGGAGATGGATGGCCACAAGGCCTGGGCGACGCCCTGCATCGCCTGCCGAACTCGCTCGAGCAGTTGCGAGAGCTCGGGAAGAAGGTCACTCATAGAATCGGGCATCTCCTCTGCAGGACGACTTGTTAGCACACCTACAGACATTACTCTGTTAGTCGACTTCCCTGCCGAACCTTTTTTCAAAGGTTCGTTCAAGCACTTACTAAATATGCTACACCGAAGCCGTTGATTCTCCTTAATGGAGTCTGACAGCTGGGCACGAACATCTTTCAGGTCGACGCCCAGCTTGGTGTTGGCATCTTGGAGATCGTTCTTCTCCCGCCTCACCTTTGTCAGCACCTTCTCACCAGCCTTCAACTGGCGTAGGAGTTGTTGCCTTTCCAGACTCAATCCGGCACCATCTACAATTTCATTTGTCAGATTTGCACCCATGTCGTGCTTCACAAAATACTTATCTTTCGAAGTGTATATTACCAGAGGGGGTCTCCTTGGGCTCCCCTAGCGCGGCTAGTGCGGCCTCAAGTTGGGCTTTGCACTCTTCCAGCTCCTGGGACAGTAGGGAATTCTTTTCTGTAAGAACCTGCATAACAAATGATCCTTAAATCAGTTATTCTAACTATTTCAAGTCTCGGGGGCTACTGGTATATATATAATTACCAAAATTTTCTTACCCGTATGTCTTTTACATATTGCTCCGTGGCTCTGGCTAGACCATTTTGAGCGGCACGGAGGTACGCATCTCCCGAATTGAAGGCATCTAATGCCTCTCGGGAGAAACAAGCGTCGCGAATAATTATCCGACGACGCCTGTGGTTCATGGCACTCTCCACCTCAGAGTTGGTGGAAGACAACCTGTCCACACCCTTCATCGGTGGAGCGTCCGGTGCACGCCTTGTGTTCGCCTCTTCCTCCGGACCAGGCTTTGGAGCCTGGCTGGTGGAGGCGCGATTGGCAGCCTCTCCGGATATAGTCCAGCGAGGTCTCTTTGTCCTGAAGAGAGCACGAGTGTTAATATGCCTTGAAGGTATAACACCTAGGATAAGGGGACGCGCCATACCTTTGCGCTGACGCCTCGGTCCGCACTGCACCTCTTTTCTGCCCACGGGGCCCTGCGGCCCCTCGTTGGCTTGTTGCCGCAGGTTCAGCCTCCCGTCTCAAAAACCTCCCCTGCAAAGCTCGGTTGTAATCAGGAAACTAAAAACACGAGAGGGCGGACCCCTATTTGGGGTACTGGGACTTCGATCTCAGTCACCTGGGAGGCCAGGATTAGCCCTGGGTAATCGGTCGTAATGGCCACCAAGGCATTGTCCTTGCTCAATTGATGGAACACTCCATCAATCGGCTCCACAGGTAAGTCTAGATCCTCTTGAGAGGCCGGGTCGAGGGACCGTCCTGGGTCCTCGGGTTGTGGAGGAGGGTTGTTTATTTCTTTAATAGCCTGGCGCAGTTCCTGCGTTGAAGTTGTTAGATTGAATAATTAACAATGGGAATATAAAACAGATGGGCAAGTAAACCACTTACCCAGCTTGGGGGATTGTACATAGAAAATCCACCCTGTGGGTTGACGCGGAGAAATTCCTCCTCTTCTCCCTTGTACAAAGAGGACAAGGTCTTTGTTAGGGCCGCAGCCGAATCCGGTCCCTTACGGCCGTAGCGGGTGGCGTCGTCCTCCCCGTTGAAATCCCACATGGGGTGGCCTCTGTACTATAGCAGCTGCAACCCTCGCATGATGCATGCGGCCTGACCCCGATCATGGTCAGTATGGAATGAGCTAACAATCTTATCCGGCCCATCAGGTAACGGACGTCCTTGTCACTTTCCCTCTGAGGGCTCCATGGATGCCAACTTAGGCGCTTCTTTAGTGGAACACTGTCGAACTCAGGGAGGCCGATCCAGACAGGATCCGGCAGCGGGGCGACCTCTATGTAAAACCATTCCGAAGGCTAGTCCTCGGACGCGTTCTTTGGGGTTCCGGATAGATATCCGGTCCCGGCGATGCGCCACACTTCGGCTCCGCCCACTTGATATATTGACCCCTTCTGAGAACGGGGCACAAGGCAGAATAGCTCTTTCCACAGCCCAAAATGAGCCTCAACACCCAAAAATAGCTCGCAGAGGGCTACGAAGCCCGCGATATGCAATACGGAGGCAGGCGTAAGATTGTGTAGCTGGAGGCCTTAGAACTCCCGGAGCCCCCCGGAGAAATGGATGGATTGGAAATCCGAGCCCTCTTATTAAATAAGGTACGAGGCACACCCACTCTCCTTTGGAGGGATTAGGGGCACTCTCCGCTTGCTCTCCGCCATTATAGATGGCAAGACCGGCTCGAACCGGGACCATATAGGCCAGGGGGAGAAATCCCTTGGTCTGGAGCGTCACTAGCTCGCTATGCGGGATGGAGCATCTCTCCCAATATCCAGGCTGAGGGCTGGAAGGGCGAAAGGAGGAGTTGTGACGGCTGGCCATGGTGGTATGGACCTTTGTCGGATGTGCTCTGATGAACACTCGCGAAGGGGATAAGGTGTGGTTTTGATCTAAATCCTCGTCCCCTTAAATGGGCGGCTCATTTACGCGGCTAGGGGTGTGGATGTAAAAACACTCAGACTTTTCATATTCGTTTGACACGTGGGAGATGACCATTATTGGGCGTAGAAGCCAAGGAGCGCAACATTTACAGGAAATCAGACTTTATTCAACAGGTAAACGAAATTTGGAGGAGAATCCGCCTTGCAATGCCGAAGACAATCTGCGCGCCGGACTCATCGTCATTGAAGCCTGGTTCGGGGGCTACCGAGGGAGTCCTGGATTAGGGGGTGTCCGGATGGCCGGACTATACCTTCAGCTGGACTCCTGGACTATGAAGATACAAGATTGAAGACTTCGTCCCATGTCCGGAAGGGACTTTCCTTGGTGTTGAAGGCAAGGTTGGTGATACGGATATGTAGGTCTCCTACCATTGTAACCGACTTTGTGTAACCCTAACCCTCTCCGGTGTCTATATAAACCGGAGGGTTTTATTCCGTAGGACAACATACAGAACAACAATCATACCATAGGCTAGCTTCTAGGGTTTAGCCTCTCCGATCTCGTGGTAGATCTACTCTTATACTACCCATATCATCAATATTAATCAAGCAGGACGTAGGGTTTTACCTCCATCAAGAGGGCCCGAACCTGGGTAAAACTTCGTGTCCCTTGCCTCCTGTTACCATCCGGCCTAGACGCACAGTTCGGGACCCCCTACCCGAGATCCGCCGGTTTTGACACCGACAGGGGGTGTCCGGATAGCCGGACTATACTTTCGATCGGACTCGTGGACTATGAAGATACAAGATTGAAGACTTCGTCCCGTGTCCGGAAGGGACTTTCCTTGACGTGGAAGGCAAGCTTGGCGTTACGGATATGTAGATCTCCTACCATTGTAACCGACTTTGTGTAACCCTAGCCCTCTCCGGCGTCTATATAAACCGAAGGGTTTTTGTCCGTAGGAACATACAAACATACCATAGGCTAGCTTCTAGGGTTTAGCCTCTCTGATCTCATGGTAGATCTACTCTTGTACTACCCATATCATCAATATTAATCAAGCAGGACGTAGGGTTTTAACTCCATCAAGAGGGCCCGAACCTGGGTAAAACATCGTGTCCCCTGCCTCCTGTTACCACCCGCCTAGACGCACAGTTCGGGACCCCCTACCCGAGATCCGCCGGTTTTGACACCGACAGTTAGGTTTACCTTAATACTTCTGTTGTAGTTGCGGATGCTTGCAACGGGGATTTATCATAAGTGGCATGCTTGTCCAAGTAAGGACAGTACCCAAGCACCGGTCCACCCACATGTCAAATTATCAAAGTACCGAACGCGAATCATATGAACATGATGAAAACTAGCTTGACGATAATTCCCATGTGTCCTCGGGAGCACTTTCCTTCATATAAGAGTTTGTCCAGGCTTATCCTTTGCTACAAAAAGTATTGGGCCATCTTGCTGCGCCTTATTTACTTTTATCACTTGCTACTCGTTACAAATTACCTTATCACAAAACTATTTGTTACTGATAATTTTAGTGCTTGCAGAGAATACCTTATTGAAAACTGCTTATCATTTCTTTCTGCTCCTCGTTGGGTTCGACACTCTTACTTATGGAAAAGGCTATGATAGACCCCCTACACTTGTGGGTCATCACATAACGACCTTGTTTCATATTACAGGACAGGATAACATGAATGTTTTCATGGGAATATAACTTCCTTCGCACATTGTACGCCACAAGGCGGGATCCCTCCAGGACACTATTAAAATATAGCTCGGGTCGGCGGTGCTCCTTGCCCTTAGGCGGTGATACGTCTCCATTGTATCTACTTTTCCAAACACTTTTGCCCTTATTTTGGACTCTAACTTGCATGATTTGAATGGTACTAATCCGGACTGACGCTGTTTTCAGCAGAATTGCCATGGTGTTATTTTTGTGCAGAAATAAAAGTTCTCAGAATGACCTGAAAATCAACGGAGTATTATTTTTGAATATATAAAAAATACTGGAAGGAAGATCCACGTCAGGGTGGCCTCCACCTATCCACGAGGGTGGGGGCGTGCCCTACCCCCTGGGCGCAACCCCTACCTCATGGCCCCCCTGACGCTCCACCGACCTCAACGCTGACTCAATATATTCACTTTCGGGGAGGAAAAAACCAGGGAGAAGGATTCATCATGTTTTACGATACGAAGCCGCCGCCAAGCCCTAAACTCTCTCAGGGGGGGGACTGATCTAGAGTCCATTCGGGGCTCCAGAGAGGGGAATCCGTTGCCATCGTCATCATCAACCTTCCTCCATCACCAATTTCATGATGTTCACCGCCGTGCGTGAGTAATTCCATCGTAGGCTTGCTAGACGGTGATGGGTTGGATGAGATTTATCATGTAATCAAGTTAGTTTTGTTATGGTTTGATCCCTAGTATCCACTATGTTCTGAGATTGATGTTGCTATGACTTTGCTATGCTTAATGCTTGTCACTAGGGCCCGAGTGCCATGATTTCAGATCTGAACCTATTATTTTTTCATCAATATATGAGAGTTCTTGATCATATCTTGCAAGTCTATAGTCACCTACTATGTGTTATGATCCAGCAACCCCAAAGTCACAATAGTCGGGACCACTCCCGGTGATGACCGTAGTTTGAGGAGTTCATGTATTCACTAAGTGTTAATGCTTCGTTCCGGTACTCTATTAAAAGGAGGCCTTAATATCCCTTAGTTTCCAATAGGACCCCACTGCCATGGGAGGGTAGGAGAAAAGATGTCATGCAAGTTCTTTCCATAAGCATGTATGACTATATTTGGAATACATGCCTACATTACATTGATGAACTGGAGCTAGTTCTGTGTCACCCTAGGTTATGACTGTTACATGATCGATCGCATCCGGCATAATTCTCCATCACCGATCCATTGCCTACGAGCTTTCCATATATTGTTCTTCGCTTATTTATTTTTCTGCTGCTACTGTTATCACCACTATAAAACACCAAAAATATTACTTCTGCTACTGTTACCTTTTACTATCGTTACCACTACTATCATATTACTTTGCTACTAAATACCTTGCTGCAAATATTAAGCTTCCAGGTGTGGTTGAATTCACAACTCAGCGGCTAATACTTGAGAATATTCTTTGGCCCCCCTTGTGTTGAATCAATAAATTTGGGTTGAATACTCTACCCTCGAAACCTATTGTGATCCCCAATACTTGTGGGTTATCAAGACTATTTTCTAGCACCGTTGTCGGGGACTGTAGCTCTATTCTTTGAGTCACTTGGGATTTATATCTGCTTATCATTATGAAGAACTTGAAAGATCCAAGAACCAAGATTTATCCCTCAACTACGAGGGGAGGTAAGGAACTGCCATCTAGCTCAGCACTTGATTCACCTTCTGTTTGAGTAAACTTGCGACACCTAGACCTGCTTCTTCTATTAATTCTGATATGTCGCATGTTATTGATGATGCCACTTCTGCTATGCATGATGCTTATGATGAAACTACTTATATGCTTGATACTACTGTGCCACTTGGTGAATTTCTTGATGAACAACTTGCTAGGGCTAGAGAGAATGAAATTATTGAAACGGATAATATTAATGAAACTGATGTTGAAGATTCTCCCCTAGATATGAATTGCCTATTGTTCCCGAGGGTTATGTTATGGATGTAGAAACCGCTAGAGACTTTCTTGCTTGCAATGATAGAAGTGATCTTAAGAAATTATTAGCTAAGCTGAAACAAAAAACTTTGAATGCTAGAGTGAAATATGATCCTGCTTATGCTACTTCACCTATCTTTGTTACTGATAAGGATTATGATTTCTCTATTGATCCTGAGATAATTACTTTAGTTGAATCTGATCCTTTCTATGGCTATGAATATGTAACTGTTGTGGCACATCTTAACAAATTAAATGATATAGCCACCCTGTTCACTAATGATGAGAAAACTCGCTATTATTATATCCTTAAATTATTTCCGTTCTCATTAAAGGGTGATGCTAAGATATGGTTCAATTCTCTTGATCATGGTTGTGTGCGTAGTCCCTAGGATATGATTTATTATTTCTCTGCTAAATATTTCCTTGCTCATAAGAAACAAGCTGCTTTAAGGGAAATATATAATTTTGTGCAAATTGAAGAAGAGAGTCTCGCACAAGGTTGGGGGAGGCTTCTCCAATTACTTAATGCTTTGCCTGATCATCCTCTCAAGAAAATGAGATACTTGATATCTTTTATAATGGACTAACCAATGCTTCCAGAGACCACATGGATAGTTGTGCTGGTTGTGTTTTCAGGGAAAGAACTGTTGATGAAGCTGAAATTCTATTGAATAATATGTTTACTAATGAAAATAATTAGACACTTCCTGATCCAATTCCTGAGCCAACTCCTAAGAAAAGGGGTATTCTATTTCTCAGTCCTGAAGATATGCAAGAGGCAAAGAAATCAATGAAAGAAAAAGGTATTAAAGCTGAAGATGTTAAGAATTTACCTCCTATTGAAGAAATACATGGTCTTAATTTACCGCCCGTTGAAGAAATACATGGTCTTGATAAACCGAGACAGGTAGTAAAGGTAAATTCTCTCTATAGATTTGATAAAGCTGAAATCCCTCCTAGTAAGTTTGCTAGCCAATGCTTAGATGAGTTTGATAACTTTATGGTTAAGCAAGAAGATTTTAATGCTTATGTTGGTAGACAATTGAAACATAATGCTTACATGATTGAACACTTGAGTGATTATATGGCTAATGTTAAAGGTGAACTAAAACTTATTAGTAAACATGCCTCTATGGTTACCACTCAAGTAGAACAAGTACTTAAATCTCAGAATGATTTGCTCAATGAATTAAATAGTAAGAAAAATGATAATGCTGTTAGAGTTATGACTAGATGTGGTAAAATGACTCAGGAAGTTTTGTATCTTGAGGGCCATCCTAAGAGAATTGAGCAAGATTCTCAGAGAACTAATAATGATGCACCTAGTCCTTCTAAGAGGAAGAAAAAGAAAAATGATAGGACTTTGCATGCTTCTAGTGAACCTGTTGTTGACACACCTGAGAATATCAATGATATTTCTATTTCTGATGCTGAAACACAAGATGGTAACGAACATGAATCTAGTGATAATGTTAATGATGATGTTCATGTTGATGCTCAACCTAGCAATGATAATGATGTAGAGACTGAACCTGCCGTTGATCTTGATAACCCACAATCAAAGAATCAACGTTATCATAAGAGAGACTTTGTTGATAGGAAACATGGTAAAGAAAGAGAACCATGGGTTCAGAAACCCATGCCTTTTCCTCCTAAACCATCCAAGAAAAAGGATGATGAGGATTTTGAGTGCTTTGCTGAAATGATTAGACCTATCTTCTTGCGTATGCGTTTGACTGATATGCTTAAAATGAATCCTTATGCTAAGTACATGAAGGATATTGTTACTAAAAAAAGTACCGGAAGCTGAAATTTCCACCATGCTTGCTAATTATACTTTTAAAGGTGGAATACCTAAGAAACTAGGAGATCCCGGAGTACCAACTATACCACGCTCCATTAAAAGAAACTATGTTAAAACTGCTTTATGTGATCTTGGAGCCGGTACTAGTGTTATGCCTCTCTTTTTATAACGTAGACTTGATTCGAATAAGTTGACACCTACCAAAATATCTTTGCAAATGGCTGATAAATCAACTGGTATACCTGTCGGTATTTGTGTGCATGTGCCTATTGTGGTTGCGAACGTTACTATTTTAATGGACTTTGTTATTCTTGATATTCCCGAGGACGATAGTATGTCTATTATTCTTGGAAGACCCTTTTTGAATACTGCAGTGGCTGTTATTGATTGCACCAAAGGCAATGTCACTTTTCATGTTAATGGTAATGAGCATACGGTACACTTTTCGAGGAAACAACCTCAAGTCCATAGTATCAATTCCATTGGAAAAATATCAACTATTACTATTGGAGGTTTTGAATTTCCTCTTCCTATTGTCAAGAAGAAATATGATATTCTTATTGTTGGGGACATGCATATCCCCGTTGAGGTAACTTAGTGTTATTCGAAAATTCTTCGGTTTCATGTTATTCGAAATGAGTCTGTTAACAAGACCTGATCAACCTTGTTAGTGGATTCCTTTTGATGAGCATGGGATGGATGAATTTAGAAAACACAACTCTCTATACCCTCTTTTTACTTTCTGTTATTTATATTAAATAAAGCAAAAATAGTAATTTCTGTCTGTTTCCTGAATTATCCATGCAATAAAAAATACCCTGAAAATAAAAGTTCTCCAAATGCCCTGAAACTTAAATATGTTTTTTTTCTAGAATATTTGAGAATATGTGGCACTGAGAACACAGCCGGGGGAGCAAGCACCTGGCCACTAGGGTCTAGGGCCTTCCCACCCCTTGGGCGCGCCCCCTGCCTCGTGGGCCCATGGTGGCTCCCCTCCACTTATTCCAGCTACCACACACTCCTTCTTCCTCCCACAAAAATCACCAACCAGCTCAAACCCGAGTCTAATCTCATTTTGCTGCCATTTTCGATCTCCTTGCTCAAAGCTCCATTCACAAAACTGCTTTGGGGGATTGTTCCTTGGTATGTGACTCCTCCAATGGTCCAATTAGTTTTTGTTCTAGTGCTTTATTCATTGAAAATTTTTGCTGCTTAGGTGACCCTGTTCTTGAGCTTGCATGTCAACTTTGTATGGTCAAATGTAGTTTTAATGCATGATATATCCTCTAGGCACTTGTGGGAGTAGTTGCTATCAATTTTGTTGAGTTTGGTTCACTTTTATTTTGAAGTTACTAAAAATTTCAGATATTTTCAGAAAAAGATGAAGAGATTTTTGAGGGGCTCATCGAGCTGAAGCTCGAAGGATAAACAGAGTGAAGAGAACAAGAATCCCAAGTATAATCTCCCTCGCACCGCGGAGGTTCGGCCGTGTGAATGGCCTTGTGATAATTTCATGAGAGCAACCGAGATTTATGATGATTTCTATGAATTGGCTGAGAATGCAGGCCTCACCGCCTTCCTCCATGACCAACGCGAACAGTATCTCTTACTCACCAATATCTTTGTGCAAAACTTTCATTTCCATGCTAGGAGCTCACCACCTACGGTGGAATTTTATTTATATGATGAGCATAAGGAGATGTCACTTCGTGATTTTTGTCGGGTTTGTTTGATCCCTTTTGAGGGCAGTGTAGAGGAACCACATCGTGATGATGTGGAGGGGTTTATTGATACAATTGCTCTAGGGGAAACTAGGAAAGTTTCCGATGCAAGAATCACTAGCATACATTTTTCCTGTTTTACGTTACTCTGCAATATTTGCTAGTAGATGCTTAATTGGCCGCGGGAACTGTGGCAACCTTGGTGCCCCTAATATTGTTATTTTGTGCCATGCCTTGTTCCGTGATGACACATTTAGTATGGGCGCTATTGTTGCAAAGCGGTTAAATCTTAACCGTACTAAGGGCCCCATCTTGGGAGGTATCTTTGCCTCGCGCCTCGCTACACATTTTAATATACCTATTAGGCATTATGAGAAAGAAGAGAAGTTGTTGCCTCCTGTTTTTCTAGACTATAGGAGTATGGTAGCACATGATTTTATCGTTAAGAATAAGGAAAAGATGCTTAAGTACAAGCCAATATTTGATAAAAATCACCTTGAGACTATTACTTTGCCTGCTCCTTCTTTGTTTGACTTATCTGCAGGGAAGTACCTTGTTCCACCGGAGGCCATTCACGCCTACCGAAACCCCACACCAGTTATAGAGCCAGAGCCGGAACAATAATTTGATCCTCACCGGCAGTCGGTTTATCAGTGGAATCCGGAAGAGATCGCCAACTAGTGGCACCAGGGGGATTCTTCTCAGTACGACCCCAACTATTACTTTGGATATCCGCTAGGCCAGCCGCGGCCATAGACCAACTTAGGCCAAAAGCCTAAGCTTGGGGGAGTACGTATTTCTCACTGACATTACATTCATGTTCAGACACTCATGCTAGTTGTCGGTGCTCACACTTTTTCATTGTAATATCCATGCTAGTTTATTTCCCTTTTTATGCTTTCTTCTTGTGTGTTTAATAAACCTTAAGAAAAAACCAAAAAAAAATAGTTGTAGCTTTCAGCTAGTTTACTTTCCATGCCTGTAGTAGTAATAATTAAAATAAAACCACAAAAGATTTCTTGTTCTTCTTTTGCTTGTTGGGAGCTTTCCCGTGTAAATAGTTTTATTTCTTTTCTTGTCCTTTGAGGGTCGAGAAGAGAAGACCATAATGAAAATGTTGAGTGGCTCTCTTATGCATTATTGTTGATCTAACCAAGAGCCCATATTACCTTGTCTTCTCTCTTGGATTGAATGCTTGCAGATTCCAGCTTAGTCCAATGCACGTGCACTATTATTGTTATCCATAGTACTATTCGGTCATGCGAGTGAAAGGCGATACTGATGATTATATGATGAACTTATTGAGATGAGAAAAGCTGGTATGAACTCGACCTCTCTTGTTTTTGTAAATATGATTAGTTCATCGTTCCTGATTCAGCCTATTATGAAAGAAACATACTTGCAATGACAATTAGAGATTATAGTTGCCTATGCCATGCTTAATTATCTAGGAGCTTATAATGGTTTACCTTGCGTGCCAACATGCTATTAAAATGGTTGTGATGTGGTATGATAGGGTGGTATCCTCTTTTGAATGATTCGAGTGGCTTGACTTGGCACATGTTCACCCATGTAGTTGAAACTAAATCAACATAGCCTCTACGATATTTATGTTCATGGTGCATTATATCCTACTCATGCTTACATTCGGTGTTGATTAATTTTAATGCATGTTCATGACTGTTGTCTCTCTCTAGCTGGTCGCTTCCCAGTCTTTTTCTAGCCTTCACATGTACTAAGCGGGAATACTGCTTGTGCATCCAATTCCATAAACCCCAAAGTTATTCCATATGAGTCCATCATACCTACCTATACACGGTATCTACCTGCCGTTCAAATAAATTTATATGTGCCAAAATCTAAACCTTCAAATAATCATCCTTTTTTGTATGCTCGAATAGCTCATGTATCAACTAGGGTTGTCTATATCTTCCATGCTAGGCGGATTATTCTCAAGAGGAGTGGACTCCGCTCCTCACTCACGAGAAAATGGCTGGTCACTGGGATGCCCAGTCCCATGCTTTATGCAAATCAAATCAAAATAACTGCAAACAAAACTCCCCCGGGACTCTTGTTAGTTGGAGGCACTCGTTGTTTCGAGCAAGCCATGGATTGATGCTTGTGGGTGGAGGGGGAGTATAAACTTTACCATTCTGTTTGGGAACTGCCTATAATGTGTGTAGCATGGAAGATATCAAGATCTCCCGGTTGTTATGTTGACAATGAAAGTATACCGCTCAAAATATTATTCGTACCTATTTCAGAATTGATCTCTGGCACCTCTACAAATCCCTGCTTCCCTCTGTGAAGGGCCTATCCATTTACTTTTATGTTGAGTCATCACCCTCTTATTAAAAAGCACCAGTTGGAGAGCACTGCTGTCATTTGCATCCATTATTGTTAGTTTACATTGAGTATGACTTGATTGGATCTGTTTTACCATGAGTTACAATGTCTAGTCAGTCCTTGATCTTTAAAGGTGCTCTGCATTTATGTTTTGCGGTCTCAGAAAGGGCTAGCGAGATACCATCTTGTTATATCGTATCATGATTGTTTTGAGAAAGTGTTGTCATCCGAGATTTATTATTATTGCTCGCTAGTTGATTATGCCATTGATATGAGTAAACATGAGACCTAAATGTTATTGTGAATATGGTTAGTTCATAATCTTTGCTGAAAACTTGAATGTTGTCTTTACATATTTACAACAACAAGAGCAAATAGAGTTTGTAAAAGTTTTTCTTTATCACTTTCAGTTTATCAACTGAATTGCTTGAGGACAAGCAAAGGTTTAAGCTTAGGGGAGTTGATACGTCTCCGTCGTATCTACTTTTCCAAACACTTTTGCTCTTGTTTTGGACTCTAACTTGCATGATTTGAATGGAACTAACCCGGACTGACGCTGTTTTCAGCAGAATTGCCATGGTGTTATTTTTGTGCAGAAATAAAAGTACTCGGAATGACATGAAAATCAACGGAGAATTATTTTGGAATATATAAAAAATACTGGAAGGAAGATCCACGTCAGGGGGGCCTCCACCTATCCACGAGGGTGGGGGCGCGCCCTACCCCCTGGGCGCGCCCCCTGCCTCGTGGCCCCCCTGACGCTCCACCGACTTTGACCCTGACTCCATATATTCACTTTCGGGGAGGAAAAAACCAGGGAGAAGGATTCATCATGTTTTACGATACGGAGCTGCCACCAAGCCCTAAACTCTCTCGGGAGGGCTGATCTGGAGTCCGTTCGTGGCTCCGGAGAGGGGAATCCATCGCCATCATCATCATCAACCTTCCTCCATCACCAATTTCATGATGCTCACCGCCGTGCGTGAGTAATTCCATCGTAGGCTTGCTGGACGGCGATGGGTTGGATGTGATTTATCATGTAATCGAGTTAGTTTTGTTAGGGTTTGATCCCTAGTATCCACTATGTTTTGAGATTGATGTTGCTATGACTTTGCTATGCTTAATGCTTGTCACTAGGGCCCGAGTGCCATGATTTCAGATCCGAACCTATTATGTGTTCATCAATATATGAGAGTTCTTGATCCTATCTTGCAAGTCTATAGTCACCTACTATGTGTTATGATCCGGCAACCCCGAAGTGACAATAGTCGGGACCACACCCGGTGATGACTGTAGTTTGAGGAGTTCATGTATTCACTAAGTGTTAATGCTTTGGTCCGGTACTCTATTAAAAGGAGGCCTTAATATCCCTCAGTTTCCAATAGGACCCTGCTGCCACGGGAGGGAAGGACAAAAGATGTCATGCAAGTTCTTTTCCACAAGCACGTATGAGTATATTCGGAATACATGCCTACATTACATTGATGAACTGGAGCTAGTTCTGTGTCACCCTAGGTTATGACTGTTACATGATCGATCGCATTCGGCATAATTCTCCATCACCGATCCATTGCCTACGAGCTTTCCATATATTGTTCTTCGCTTATTTACTTTTCCGCTGCTACTGTTATCACCACTATAAAACACCAAAAATATTACTTTTGCTACTGTTACCTTTTACTATCGTTACCACTACTATCCTATTACTTTGCTACTAAATACCTTGATGTAGATATTAAGCTTCTAGGTGTGGTTGAATTGACAACTTAGCTGCTAATACTTGAGAATATTCTTTGGCTCCCCTTGTGTCGAATCAATAAATTTGGGTTGAATAGTCTACCCTTGAAAACTATTGCGATCCCCTATACTTGTGGGTTATCAAGCGGCCCCTCGGTCATCAGCTTCTTGGCATCCATCTTCACCCAGTGCGTCTTGGCGCATGCAAAGGCCATTTGTGCACCTTCAATGCAGACCGACCACTTCATGACTTCAAGCCGTGGGCAGGCACCAACAAGCCGCTTCACAAGTCTGAAGTAACTGCTGGGCATGGGCTCGGCAGGCCATAGTCGGACTATTAGGTCCTTCATGGCTAGCTTGGCCGCCTTGTGCAGCTCGACTAGCTGTTTCAGCTGGTCGCTGAAGGGCACCGGATGTTCTGGTCCAAGGTATTGAGACTAGAACAGCTTCTCCGTAGAACTCCCTTCTTTGGCTCGATAGAACTCGGCAGCATCCGATACGCTGCGCGGCAAATCCGTAAACGCCTTGGGAGAGCTCCAAATTCGGGTAAGTAAAAGGAACATTTCCTTCACAGACTTGCTTTGCATAACGAAAGCCTTACCCGCGGCGATCTTCTTGGCCGCCCAAATTTCCTGAAGGACTCTCTGGGCTTCGGCTTGGGCATCTTGTGTGCTTTGGAAGGCCTTCGCAAGTTTGGACCCTTGCATCTTAGAATCACGCTCCAGGGACTCATACTTCTTGACGGTGTCCTGGAGCTCTTACTGGACCTCGCTGATCCGGGCCTTGTGCTTCTTGCGCGCGTCGCATTCCTTGGCCACTTTGTCCTCGGCCTCGGCTAACGCCTTCTTGAGGGCCGCCACCTCGGTCGTGGCCCCTAATAAAGTTCATGACACTTTAGTCAGCAGGAACCATTCATCCTTCCTAAATATACACGCAGGTTACTGCATACCTTGGCTGTCCTCCAGCTGCTTCTTCACGAGGCCGAGCTCTTTCTCGGCCCGCTCCAGGTCCCGCTTCAGTCCGGAGACCTCCGCAGTATGAGCGGCAACAGCCAGCAGCGACGCCTGCTTATTCACATAGACATCTTATGTTAGACTCCTGCCAAAATTATTTTGATCCTCTGTTCGGCTTTTTCTTTCCGAACACCGAACAGAGCATTAGGGGCTACTATCTACACTGTGATATTCTCTCTACAATTACATTACTTACCTCAAAGCCTGTTAGAAGGCTAGCACAGGCTTCGGTTAGTCCGCTTTTGGCAGACATAACCTTCTCGATCACTGCACCCATAAAGATACGATGTTCATCCACAATGGAAGCGCCTCACAGCGCTTCCAGCAGATTATCCGGCGCCTCTGATTTGACAGAGGTCACCGGTGGAATAGGCACACCTCCTCCTTTCAGGGAAGGCTGCTCGCTTGACTCCGGAGCCGTGTAGGTCTCCGAAATGGTATCCCACTGGGGGCCGAATTGAACTTGAACCCCACCACCAGTCCCCATGGGGGCTTTTTCCCCCATGTGTCCGGCGGCCAAGGAGTCATCCTTTGGCGCCACCCCGACGACCTTCGGAACCTCTCCCTGACCTGAGAAGGTCCTTTGGGACACCACCTCGTCATCACCCTTGGCCGAGGGAGAGTGAGCGGGCGGCGGTGACGCGCTGGCCATCTCCTTTGAATCTAGTGAACCTCCTGTTAGGATCGCGGGGAGCTGTCGCGGGCCGGACTGCAATAGCATAATTTAAACATATTAATATTACAAAGTGGAAAGGCCAGACATTCGGACGTGCATAAGGTACTTACGAGGCAGCCTGAGGCTTGGTTCGGGGGGGGGG
>NW_025229174.1:0-5338 GCF_018294505.1 Triticum aestivum | reverse complement strand
CCTTCTTGAGGGCCGCCACCTCGGTCGTGGCCCCTAATAAAGTTCATGACACTTTAGTCAGCAGGAACCATTCATCCTTCCTAAATATACACGCAGGTTACTGCATACCTTGGCTGTCCTCCAGCTGCTTCTTCACGAGGCCGAGCTCTTTCTCGGCCCGCTCCAGGTCCCGCTTCAGTCCGGAGACCTCCGCAGTATGAGCGGCAACAGCCAGCAGCGACGCCTGCTTATTCACATAGACATCTTATGTTAGACTCCTGCCAAAATTATTTTGATCCTCTGTTCGGCTTTTTCTTTCCGAACACCGAACAGAGCATTAGGGGCTACTATCTACACTGTGATATTCTCTCTACAATTACATTACTTACCTCAAAGCCTGTTAGAAGGCTAGCACAGGCTTCGGTTAGTCCGCTTTTGGCAGACATAACCTTCTCGATCACTGCACCCATAAAGATACGATGTTCATCCACAATGGAAGCGCCTCACAGCGCTTCCAGCAGATTATCCGGCGCCTCTGATTTGACAGAGGTCACCGGTGGAATAGGCACACCTCCTCCTTTCAGGGAAGGCTGCTCGCTTGACTCCGGAGCCGTGTAGGTCTCCGAAATGGTATCCCACTGGGGGCCGAATTGAACTTGAACCCCACCACCAGTCCCCATGGGGGCTTTTTCCCCATGTGTCCGGCGGCCAAGGAGTCATCCTTTGGCGCCACCCCGACGACCTTCGGAACCTCTCCCTGACCTGAGAAGGTCCTTTGGGACACCACCTCGTCATCACCCTTGGCCGAGGGAGAGTGAGCGGGCGGCGGTGACGCGCTGGCCATCTCCTTTGAATCTAGTGAACCTCCTGTTAGGATCGCGGGGAGCTGTCGCGGGCCGGACTGCAATAGCATAATTTAAACATATTAATATTACAAAGTGGAAAGGCCAGACATTCGGACGTGCATAAGGTACTTACGAGGCAGCCTGAGGCTTGGTTCGGGGGGGGGGGTCGCTCCGGACTGCTATCGCCATCCCACGCGGAGTTATCTGTGAGGGAGCCCTTCCCCCTCTTAGGCGCCTTCGCCTCCAGAGTTGGGGAGGCCCCCTTTTCTTCCTTCCCTCCTCAGGGGGGAGTCGTTTTCCTCCTCCTCCTCCTTGTCTTTGGCGACCGAAGAGTGAGTCTCGTCTCGGGACGTCACGTCCGAAGCACCTTTTCTGCGAAGGCCACTATCGGTGTCAAAACCGGCGGATCTCGGGTAGTGGGTCCCGAACTGTGCGTCTAGGCTGGATGGTAACAGGAGGCAGGGAACACGATGTTTTACCCAGGTTCGGGCCCTCTTGATGGAGGTAAAACCCTATGTCCTGCTTGATTAATATTGATGATAGGGGTAGTACAAGAGTAGATCTACCACGAGATCAAGGAGGCTAAACCCTAGAAGCTAGCCTATGGTATGATTGTTGTATATGGAGTTGATTGCCTATGGACTACAACCCTCCGGTTTATATAGACACCGGATAGGGTTAGGGTTACATAGAGTCAGTTACAATGGTAGGAGATCTTGAATATCCGCATCGCCAAGCTTGCCTTCCACGCCAAGGAAAGTCCCATCTGGACACGGGACGAAGTTTTCAATCTTGTATCTTCATAGTCCAGGAGTCCGGCTGAAGGTATAGTCCGGCTACTCGAACACCCCCTAATCCAGGACTCCCTCAGTAGCCCCTGAACCAGGCTTCAATGACGACGAGTCCGGCGCGCAAATTGTCTTCGGCATTGCAAGGCAGGTTCCTCCTCCAAGTCCTTCATAGAAGATTGTAAACACCAAGAGTAGTGTCCGGCTCTGCAAAATAAGCCTCCACATATTGCCATAGAGAGAATGATATTAACACAAATCAAATCTGCTGACGTATTCCGCAGTGCGTCATCACACTACAGCCAAATCCTTTACTCGAACCGTTTTCACTTTTCCACCTCAGCGTGTTTTGTGAGGCAGTTTCCTTGGTGCGTCTTGTTGAAGCAGAGATCGTGTGCCCCCCTTTTACGGGATTCTCATGAATACGGACGTGGGTAACCCAATCGTGCCCGTTAGCATGTTTTCTTGATTAAAGGCGAGTCCCAATCGGTTACGGGGAGGGCTCCTGGTATTCAACCTCTTATAAAGAGACCAGGGCCTTACTCCTTTTCTCCAATCCCAAAACAAGTTCGCCCATTGCCTCAAGTTCCAACACCCTAGGCTCCAGATTCCGGGCGCCTCAGACCTTCGACAATGTCCGGTTCCGACCTTCAAGGCCGATGGGTGCCCTCCTCCGTCACGGAGGAGAACGTGCTAAAGTTGAGAGAGGCTAAGTTCTTGACCGCCGAAATTTTGCACAGGTTGCCTGCTTAAAGGCAGGCTATCCCCAGTCCCCAGCCCGGTGAGAGCGTAGTGTTCGTGTCTCACTTCCTTCGGGGGTTAGGCTTCCCGATGGACCCCTTTGTGAGGGGACTGCTGTTTTATTACGGGCTGGAATTCCATGACTTAGCTCCGGAATCCATCCTCCATATCTCCTCGTTTATCGTTGTATGCGAAGCATTCCTCCGTGTTACCCCTCACTTCAGATTATGGCTCAAGACTTTCAAAGTGGAGCCGAAGATGATCAAGGGACGGCACGCAGAGTGCGGAGGCGCTGTTATAAGCAAAAATGCTGATGCTCCATGGCCCGAGGGCTCTTTTCGAGAGGAGCTAAGCTTGTGGCAACGAGAGTGGTTTTATATCACTGCTTCCCGGAGCACCAAGTGGGTGGTGCTTCCTGCCTTTCGCTCGGGTCCCCCACCACGGCTAGCGTCATGGGTTAACAGAGGGTTAGATTGGGGTTTGCCCAAAGATGTGCCCTTGTTACAAGGCCGACTTAAGGATCTCTTGGAAGGAGACCTCAGCTTGGTCAAGGTGACGCAGGTCATGCTGATTCGCCGAATATTGCCCGGCAAACGTCGCCCCCTTCGCCTGTGGGAGTTTAATCCAGAGGGACCGCGAGCTCTCCAGAACTTTATGGGCGCAACGCCCGCGGAGATGTATAGACTATTCTTCGGATCACAAGAGATGTGTCCGGATTTAACCGAGGATGCAGGCCTAAGCTACAATCGCCCGGATACTCAAGTAAGCAACCTTGTGCCCGGACCTTCTATCCGTATAATTGTCATAAACTTGCCCCTAAAAGAGTTGTCCTTTTAAACAGGAGTGGATAGCGAAGGCAAAGCTGATCAGGTGTCTGGCTCCCCTTCCTGAAACCAGGCCGGATCCCGTGCTGGTTAGGATGCTGGAGATAATGCCTTTGGAGGGGGAGGACAAGGAAGCTATGGCCTCCTCGAAGGAGGCTGCTTCGAAGGGAGGAACCGACAATTCCTCTCCTAAGGGGAAGAAGAGAGCCGCCTCTGACGACCCAGAAACCATGGCCTCGAAGCGGGGGAGAAAATCTTCGTCAGAGGGTCCGACGCCAGGGAGTTCCTCGGCCAGACTACGCCCTCAAGGGGATCAGCCCTCCGGCGAGCCGTAAGTGGAGAAAAGATTTTCCTTTTGAGGGATGAGGGAAATCCTTGATTTATATCTGAGAAGATTAACCAAACCTTTACCTTGTAGCTCGGACCTCAGCCCTTCTCGGCAGAGCTCGTCTTCGGGGGATCTCCTTCCGGAGATGATGGAGAGCGGGACGCCTCCCCCTGCCGTGCCGCCTAGCAAGGCGGGCGACCCTGAGGTGTCGTCGCGGAGGGTTTCTCCAAATCCGGCAGGGGCGGAAGGTGGCTATGCGGCCCCTCGAGGTTCTCCTCATCCGGCCTTCGAAAGAGGTCATGTGACGAGCTCGGCACCGTCTGGTGCTCGGCCGAAGGAGCTAAAGATTCTGCTGGGGCGAGCTTCTATCTCAGAGGAGCACCGCGCATTGATGGGCACGGTGATTGAAAGGATTTCATTCGTAGAGAGCGGATTATATGAGGCCGTCAAAAGTTTACTGACGGGTTTCGGGGTACATTAGATAATGTATACTTTTGTCAGTTGCGCATGAATAAGATGCGCCCTGTGTAGATAGTAGCCCCTGAGACTCTGCGCGTCATCAAGAAATGACGGCACGCGGAGGATCATAATCCCAGGTCTAAGATGTCACCTTTGAATGTAGGCGGCATGGTGTCCGGAATCGAGCCGAACTGACGATTTTGCCGAACTAAAGCGGCAACTGGACGTGGCAGATGCTGACATCATGCTTGTTAATAAGCGGCTTGATGAGGCTCAAGGTATGTAATTCCTCGGGCGGCATCAGGTAAGAATAGTTTTATGCCTGTGTCTTACGATGTGTGTGCTTGACGCTGATGGTGCGGCCACCGTGGAGAGTCTTAGGGCAGAACTTGCCCGAGTTAAAGAACAAGCCAGCGAAAGTGATGCGGCCACCAGGAAAGCCCTTGAAGAGCTGAGAGCCAAACAGGCTGCTCATTGCTGAAGCAAGGAAGAGATGGCCGAGATGGCCGAAAAGTTAAAAAGCGCTACAGACCGTTGCAGACTTCTTGAAAAAGAAGACCAGGCGAAACAGACGGACTTAGAGAAGGCCGTTGCCAATGCCAAGGACACGCGCTCTGCGATGAGAGCTACGAAGGAGGAGCTGCGTCAGGCCGAACAGATTGCGGCTGGAAAGCCCTTTATGCTATGAAGGAAATTTTTCGATCCGAAGTTTGCTCCGTTGGACCGGATGTGGAGTGTGGAGGATACCTATCTGGACTTGGCAGCGAGTGCTGCTGATGTGACCGAACACTTTCGAGATCAGAAAGATCTCGAAGTGGAAAAGCTTTTCTGGTCGCAGTTTCACAATCCAGAGCGTTCACTGGCAGTGGATGATCGTTTGGCTCAATGGGCCAAACTGAATAGGTTGTCTGGACTCGCCATGAAGTACGTCGTGGGTCACCTGTGGCCGGGGAGATCGGAGCCGAAGACTTATTTCAGCTTAGTGCAGCAATTCCTTGATGCGGTGCCACATATAAATGCAATGAAGAGGTCAGCATGCATAGAGGGCGCTAGGATGGCTCTTGCCCGTGTTAAGACATACTGGGCAGAGATGGAGACCACCGTTGGTGCGTCCCGAGATTCGGACAAAAGCCGAGTACCCTCCGAGCACTATTTTCAGGAAGTTCTTGAAGGCACTCGTGTAATAGAGACGCAGTGCCCGAAAGATGCTATGTTATGATAGCATATGTAATTATAAAGTAATATTTTGATAAACTGTAGTGGCCTTTTTTATACTTGTGCCTCCAAGTATTGGGAACACCTCCTATGCGGTCGTTTTAAGATATATATATATATATATATATATATATATATATATATATATATATATATATA
>NW_025229173.1:26205-26998 GCF_018294505.1 Triticum aestivum | reverse complement strand
AAGAAGAAGAAGAAGAAGAAGAAGAAGAAGAAGAAGAAGAAGAATGTAACACCCCGGTGTAATGATGCTATAGTAACCCCTGGGGTTAAGTTAATCTTTTTGCTAAACATGTTCCTGATCATAATTGTCTCCTTTCTCTTTTAAATTCCAGTTGAATTCAAATTCAAATTTTGTCTGAAATTCAAAATGCTCAGACATGAAAACAAAAATGTTCATCATGTGCAGAATAATCCACAACTACTATTGGTGGTGAACCAACAGTTTTGCAAAAAGGTTTGAGTGGCCTAAGCTACTTCAAACAGTGGCCTAAGAAATAAATTAAATGCCTTTTTAATTTATGAAAATGGCAAACTATTTCTAAAGCCTCACAATCTTTTTTTTGGCAGTGCCTAATAATTCTTTGAGATTATTTTGTCCAGTGGCATAATCTTTTGCAAAGTCTTTATTGGCTAAAAGAAAAAGAAAAGAAAATGCAAAAGCTGTTTAAAAAAAAGGAAAAGAAGAGGGGGTGGGAGAGCCCTGGCCTCCCCTTGGGCCTCGGCGACCCACAGCCCCTGCCCCCCCCTTGGCCCCCAACCAGCCCAGCCGGCCCAACCTCCCCGGTCGCTCTCCCGTACCCCTGTTCAACCGACCGAGGGCGCGCGCCGCGCGTCGCCGCCGAACCGCCTCGCCGTCGACGAGGAGGATAAGGTTGCCTCCCCCCCTCGACGCCTCGGCCTCCTCCCCACCTACCTCCACTCCCCTCTCTCGCCTCCCTGATCCACCTGCTCTTTCCCCCCCTGTCTCGCTCGCC
>NW_025229173.1:17236-26156 GCF_018294505.1 Triticum aestivum | reverse complement strand
AACCGACCGAGGGCGCGCGCCGCGCGTCGCCGCCGAACCGCCTCGCCGTCGACGAGGAGGATAAGGTTGCCTCCCCCCCTCGACGCCTCGGCCTCCTCCCCACCTACCTCCACTCCCCTCTCTCGCCTCCCTGATCCACCTGCTCTTTCCCCCACCCTGTCTCGCTCGCCCGCCTCTCCCGAGCGCGCTCGCCGCCGTTCTCCGTCGTCACCGCGGCCACAGCCACCGCCTCGCCCGCCTCTCCCGAGCGCGCTCGCCGCCGTTCTCCGTCATCACCGCGGCCACAGCCACCGCCTCGCTCCGCCGGGGTCGACTCCGTCGTCTGGTGCCCCCAGGTGGAGCTGGGAAGCACCGCTGACGTCGCACGAGCTCGTCCCCTTCCGCCCTTGTCGCCGGCGAGATCCCTCGAATTCCGGCTTCCCCTGCGCTCCTATACTACCAAGGGCCATCGGCGTGCCGCTCGGTGAGCTCTCCTACCTTCTCCCTCTCCTTGCCTACTTGGCGCGCCCCCTAGCTGCTTCCCCACGTGCGCCCGAACGCAGCGCCGCGGAGCTCGTCGCCGGCGAGACTCCGGTGACCTTTTGGTCACGGGCTCAAGCCCGTTGGACTCGCCGCACCACGGGGATCCTCCCCAGCCCTTCCTTTCGTTCCGTAGCACGCTGCTTCGCCTTCGCCATCACACGCCCGAAGGTCGTCGCCGCCTTTTCCGTCGCCGGCGATGCTCCGGTCGTCCCCGACGCCAGTCATCGTCACCATCGTGTGCGCGATGCCGGGCCGCGCCCTTAGGTCCAAGCCGTAGGTCCGGAGGCCCCCTGTAGCGCGGCTCCGGCCAACTCCGGCGAGGCGCCGCCGTCGCCTTGGTCGCCGGAGCCCTCCCCGGCGCAGCCACCAACATGGATGCGTGGGCCCCATCACCTGAGTCACTGACGCTGGGCCCCGCGGGCCCCTGTTGACTAAGTTGACTCAGTCAACTTTGCTGACTGGGCAGCTCCAGTCACTGACTGGTGGGCCCCAGTTGACTGGTCAACTGGTCAGCCGACCGCTGACGTTATGCTTACGTCATGCTGACGTCATTTTTATCCTTTCTGTTAATTTAAATAAATCCAGAAAATGGTTTAATCTTTAAAAATTCATAGAAAATAAACCGTAGCTCGGATGAAAATGTTTTCTATATGAAAGTTGCTTAGAAAAATCCAACGAATCCGAATATGCGGTCCGTTCATCTGTCACATGCCCCTAGCATGCTGAACATGGAACTTTCCCCCTCCGGTCATCTGTCTGACACAGGTCCGGAACCGGGAACACCTTCCCGGTTGTTTTCCCCCGTCACCTATAACGTCTAGGACCGCGTTAGAGCACGCTTAGCGCTACGTATCGTCATGTCATGCTTAGTGTTACCTCTGTTTGCTATGTATTTACTGTTTCTTCCCCCTCTTCTCTCCGGTAGACCCCGAGGCCGCTGATGCCCCGGTGACCGACTACGTCGTCGACAACGACCCCTCCTTGCCAGATCAACCAGGCAAGCCCCCCCCCCTTTGATCATCCCGATATCGCCCATTCCATTCTCTCATGCTTGCATTAGATTTTGCTATTGTTATTGTTTGCTCCTATTCTGATGCATAGCCTTCTTTTGTAACCTGCTTATTGTTACCTTACCTGCTTATCCTAAACTGCTTAGTATAGGTTGGTTAGTGATCCATCAGTGACCCCCGCCTTGTCCCGACTGCCGCGCTGGATAATCAGAAGACCCGGTCAACGGGATCGAAGACCAGGCCCCGACACCGCACATCACTTTCCCCTTAGTTGCTCGACACTACTGGGTTACTATCGAGTGCCGAGGGTGAGACCTCTACAACACTTCTGATGTTAACCTTGTAGTGTAGCTATTCGGTCGTGGTCATCGAGGGTGATTTCCTCTTTAACCACTTCCGATACGACTCTGTCGTGCAACCCCTCAAGTGTGAACCTCGAGGGTGATTCCTCTACGTTCACCTTGATGATTACATTGAGTGGAACCCACCGAGGGTGATTCCTTGGGTTTTCCTCTTGATGTTTGGACACACGGATACTTGGACTTTACAACTGTTACTTGGAAAGTGATGTGGAGACGGGTTGACCTGGAAGGTGCCCGTGAGATAATTACGAGGCGTGGCCGGGCATTCTTAGCCCTTGCCGCAAGTCCTCGAGACGGGGCAACGGGGTCACATCTTTTGTGAGTCTCTGCTTGTTACCGCGCGTTCCTAATCCACTACGATTTGGATATTTGATCCGAGGGGCCTCTGGCCTGATAGCACTAACCATCACGTGGGCATAGTATGGGCGTTCTGCGTCGTGTACATCAGCCGAAGCTTAATAGACGTCAGCGACGGAGCGGCGCGCGCCGGGTTGGACTGGTAAGCTCCTGCCTTTTTAGGGAGGTAGCTAGGTCTGCTCACCGGCCGCCCACGCAACGTGCAGGAGTTCCCGGGGAGATGGCCCATGACCCCTGGGGGCATAGGTTTAGTCCGGCGTGCTGGCCTCTCTATTAAGCCTAGGTCGGGTTGCGGCGTATTGTTTGGCCGAGGCCGGGCATGACCCTGGAAAGTGTGTCCGGCCGGAGTTAATCGAGCGTGGTGGGTAAGTTGGTGCACCCCTGCAGGGAAGAAAACATCTATCGATAGCCTGTCCTACGGTAACGGACACTTGGAGTTGTATCCCGATCGATACAACTAGAACTGGATACTTGTGATGAGAACTGGATGGTGATGAGGATTTGATTGTGATGATAACTGGATAGTATGGCTCTGGGATTGCTTTCTCGCAGGTAGTCGAGAAAGGATCTCTGGCCGAAGTTGATAACACTACTACCGCTTTACTTTATGCTACTCTACTCCCTCTTGTTTGCTGCAAGATGGTGGTTTCCAGAAGATGCTAGTCTTCGATAGGACTAGACCTTCTCTTTATTCTGGCATTTCTGCAGCCCAGTCCACATATATAGCCTTCCTTTGATAATGTTGCATATGTAGTGTAGATCCTTGCTTGCGAGTACTTTGGATGAGTACTCACGGTTGCTTTGCTCCCCCTTTTCCCCCTTCTTTCTTCTTTCTGGTTGTTGCAACCAGATGGTGGAGTCCAGGAGCCAGATGCCACCTTTGACGACTGCTGCTACCCCGAGGGGGCCTACTACCACGTGACGGACACCGACGACCAAGAGTAGTTAGGAGGCTCCCAGGCAGGAGGCCTTGCCTTTTCGATCGTAGATGCTTTTGTGCTAGCCTTTTTAAGGCAAACTTGTCTAACTCATGTCTATTCTCAGATATTGTTGCTTCCGCTGACTCTTTTGTTTTCGAGCTTATGTATTCGAGCCCTCGAGGCCCCTGGCTTGTAATATAAAGCTTGTATTATTTTAATTTGTGTCTAGAGTTGTGTTGTGATATCTTCCCGTGAGTCCTTGATCTTGATCGTACACATTTGCGTGTATGATTAGTGTACGATTGAATCGAGGGCGTCACAAGTTGGTATCAGAGCCGACTGCCTGTAGGTAGCCCCCTTTCCAACTCCTTGGCCGAAGTTGAGTCTAGTCGTCCAAAACTGTTTTACTAACTTGGCTGTGTGGCTTACGGGCCCACGTCGCCATATGGGTGGTATTAGCATCTTTTACTCCTCGTCTATACTCTGGGACTCTGAACTCTCTTCTACTCGGGTTAAATGAATTTACTAACATTAGGATCCCGTGACCACATTCACCCCGAAGTTGGATGAAGCCATAGTTATTCCTTAGAATAGCTTTTTGAGTAGTGCACACCCTGTCGTGTTGACTACGGAGTGGAATCCATCGTACCTCCTTCATTATGCATGTTTTCATCATGAATGATCCTTGCCTTTGCAAATGCTAAATGCTGAACTACCCCTGTTACATGTTAGCAGGATGGTTAGACCCGCTGGTCGTGGCTGTGGTGCCAACGACCCACCACCGCCTGAATTCTTTACTGGAATGAGGCAACAGTTTGAGTTAACTCGCCAGTTCATGGAAGGAATGATGGCTCAGTTTCCTCGTCCGAACATGAATCAACATCCAACCCGAGTAACTCTGCAGGACTTCATGCGCCTCAACCCATCTATCTACCGCAGCTCAACTCAACCCCTTGATGCTGATGACTGGCTCCGCGACATCACCTATGAAATGGAGTCTGCTAGTGTTGCCCCTGCCAACTATGTCACCTTCGCATCTTTCTTTCTGAAGGGTCCTGCTGCTCAATGGTGGGACAGCCACAGGCGTACCCTACCTGCTGGAACGGTCATTACTTGGCCGGATTTCCAAGCTGCCTTCCATGCCCGTTTCATTCCTCAGGGAACCATGGACAGGAAGAAGCGAGAGTTCCACAACCTCAACCAAGGCAACAAGACTGTAGATGCTTATCAACGGGAATTTCTGGACTTGTCACGTTATGCTGAAGAAGACATTGCAACTGATGCTCGTAAGCAAGAAAAGTTTCATGATGGACTTCACCCAGATATCAAGCTAGCACTGCTCATTCATGACTTTGCCGACTTCGCCACCTTGGTGAACAAGGCTATTCAGGTTGAGACTGCTCTTCAGGAACACCAGGGATCCCTCAGGCGTAGCCGTGACGCTGGCCCATCTTCGGGCCCGTCAGCGCAGAAGCGTCGGATATGGATTCCCCACAGCATGTATCGTCCAACTGCACCTACACCAAGACAGTCCTATGCTGCACCTCGTCTGCCTCCTCCACCAGAGAGGCAGCCTCTTCGAGATGTACCATCCCAAGCTCCTGCTCCCGATCCCAATGATGGTCTGTGCTTCAGATGTGGCCGCCCCGGCCACCTTGCTAAAGACTGCACTCAGAAAAAGAGCCAGCTGGCTCTACCTTCAACTGGCCGTAACAATCAGCCCCATAACAATAATGCCAGACCTTATGGTCATGGTCAGGCTAATCATGTTGATCTGAATGAAGCTCAAGACCAGCCTACCACTGTGATGGGTACTCTTCTTGTTAATTCAGTACCGGCTTCTGTTTTATTCGATTCAGGAGCATCACATTCATTCATGTCAGAAAATTTTGCTTACGCACATGACATTCGTTGCGAGCCCATGAACACTCCGATAGTGGTACGCACCCCTGCGGGTCAGTGTCGAACTACCATGATTGGTCGCGACGTCCCCGTTGAAATTGAAGGGTTGGAATTTCGTGTTTCTCCCATTATTCTTGATTCTTCCAATATTGACCTCATTCTGGGAATGGAATGGTTGAAAGCGCATACTGCCTCTATCGTTTGCGCCACCAAGGTCGTTCACCTCCTACATCCTTCCGATGAGATAGTAAGCTACCATGCTCAGCTTGTTCAAAACGCTGAAGCACGACTTTATGCTTTGAATGCGTTGAACGCGGCACCTCTTGAGGGAATTGAAAAGATTCCAGTCATTCGCAACTTCCAAGACGTATTTCCAGAAGAACTTCCAGGAATACCCCCTGCCCGGGCTGTCGAGTTCGTCATCGACTTGAAACCAGGCACCGTTCCTATTGCAAAACGACCCTACAAGATGGCACCTCATGAACTCCTTGAGCTTAAGGAGGAAATCGACAAATCTCTTCACAAGGGTTTCATTCGTCCAAGTTCCTCTGCTTGGGGAGCACCTTCTCTCTTCGTCAAGACGAAGGACGGTACGAACCGTTTGGTCCAAGACTATCGTCCTATCAACCAAGCTACAATTCAAAACAAATATCCCCTTCCTCGGATCAATGATCTGTATGATCAACTGGCTGGTTCATCAATATTCTCTAAACTCGACTTGAGGTTGGGTTACCACCAGATCCGTGTTCGTGAAGAGGATATTCCAAAGACCGCATTTGTGACTCGTTATGGTTCTTACGAGTACACCGTCATGTCATTCGGTTTAACCAATGCTCCAGCTACATTCTCTCGTCTAATGAACTATATATTCATGGATTACCTCGACAAGTTCGTCGTAGTCTATCTGGATGATATACTGGTATATTCGAAGAATAAGGAAGAACATGCTGAACATCTTCGTCTTGTTCTGGAGAAGCTTCGAGAGCATCAACTTTATGCCAAGTATTCCAAATGTGAATTCTGGTTACCCGAAGTCACCTACCTTGGTCATGTTATCTCCAAGGATGGTATTGCCGTCAACCCAGAGCGCGTTCAGGCTATTCTTGACTGGACCCCTCCGAAGACTGTCAAGCAAGTCAGAAGCTTTCTCGGACTGGCCAGCTATTGTCGCCGCTTTGTCGAGAACTTCTCCAAGATCGCCAAGCCACTGACTAATCTGCTTCACAAAGGCGTTAAGTTCGATTGGACAGACAAATGTCAGGAAAGTTTCCAGGCACTCAAGGATAAACTGACTTCTGCCCCAGTGCTTGCTCCCCCTGATTCTCGCAAGGACTTTGTCATCTATTGTGACGCTTCACGTCAAGGATTAGGCTGTGTTCTAATGCAAGAGCGCAGGGTGATTGCCTATGCCTCCCGTCAATTGCGTCCTCACGAAGAAAACTACCCGGTTCATGACCTTGGGCTTGCAGCGGTTATCTTTGCATTGAAGCTATGGCGACAATACCTTCTCGGTAATCGTTGTGAGATCTTCACTGATCATCAGAGTCTGAAGTACCTGTTTACTCAGCCAGATCTGAACCTCCGTCAGCAGCGATGGATGGAAGCTATTGCTGACTACAACTGCGGTATATCTTATACACCTGGCAAGGCTAATGTAATGGCCGATGCCCTAAGCCGAAAGTCTTATTGCAATAATCACCAGGTCTACAAAGCTCAACCCCACCTTTATGAAGAGCTATGCAAGCTGAACCTTCAACTAGTTCCACAGGGTTCTCTGAATAACCTTGTTTTGGAACCAACTCTTCTGAAAGCAATCAAGTCTGCTCAAGCCAAAGATGCTCATGTTGATCTGATGAAAAAGGATCTTGCCTTAGAGAAATCCAGAGATTTCTCACTTGGTGAAGATGGAACCTTATACTTCAGACATCGCATTGTCGTACCCCGGTTCGAGCTTATGACAGAGAAGGTGATGAAAGAAGCGCATGACACCCCTCTCTCTATTCATCCGGGAAGTACCAAGATGTATCTAGACATCCGTCAGAAGTACTGGTGGTCTAAAATGAAGCAAGACATTGCTCGATATATCGAAGAATGTGACGTTTGCCGTCGCGTCAAAGCAGAACATCAAAAACCGGCTGGACTTCTACAATCGCTTCCGATTCCTGAATGGAAGTGGGATAAGATCCAAATGGACTTCGTCACTGGCCTTCCCAAGTCTCAGAAAGGTAACGATGCTATCTTTGTCGTCATCGACCAATTCTCGAAGGTTGCTCACTTTCTGCCAGTCAAGGAGACTATCACTGCTAGTCAATTGGCAACCGTGTATATCTCCCGAATTGTGTCACTCCACGGCATTCCGAAGGAGATTAGTTCAGACCGCGGCAGTATTTTCACTTCTAAGTTCTGGGATAGTTTCCAAGAGGCAATGGGAACTCATATTACCTAGAGCACTGCTTATCATCCCCAATCCCAAGCCCAAGTCGAGCGAGTCAATCAAATTCTTGAAGACATGCTTCGAGCTTGTGTTATTTCTTTCGGCAAGAAGTGGGAAGAATCTCTCCCTTATGCGGAGTTCTCTTATAACAACAGCTATCAAGCCAGCTTGAAGATGGCACCCTTTGAAGTGCTTTATGGACGTAAGTGCCGAACCCCTCTGAATTGGTCAGAAACTGGGGAACGAGCACTCATTGGTCCGGACATTATTCAACAAGCTGAAGAGCAGGTTCGCATTGTCCGGGATAATCTCAAGGGGGCCCAATCCCGCCAGAAGAGCAACTATGACCGGAAACACTGGGGTTCAACTTATCAACCTGGTGAACAAGCTTATCTGCGTGTCACTCCTTTGAGAGGCACTCATCGGTTCGGAGTCAAGGGAAAGTTAGCTCCTCGCTACATTGGTCCCTTCCGTATTCTCGCCCGTCGTGGACTGGTGGCTTATCAATTGGAGTTGCCACCTCACTTCTCTCACGTCCATGACGTCTTCCATGTGTCGCAACTTCGTCGATGCTTCAAGGATCCGGAACGTGAAGTGGATCCGGAATTGATTGAAATTCAAGATGATCTCACATACAAGGAGCATCCGATCTGCATTCTTGAAGAAGCTGAACGTCGAACCCGCCAGAAGGTTACTAAGTTCCTCAAGGTGCAATGGTCGAATCATACTAAAGAGGAAGCCACTTGGGAACGCGAAGATAACCTCCGGGCTGAATACCCCGATCTTTTCCCTTCTACCTCTTAATTCTCGGGACGAGAATTTCTTTTAGAGGAGGAGAGTTGTAACACCCCGGTGTAATGATGCTACAGTAACCCCTGGGGTTAAGTTAATATTTTTGCTAAACATGTTCCTGATCATAATTGTCTCCTTTCTCTTTTAAATTCCAGTTGAATCCAAATTCAAATTTTGTCTGAAATTCAAAATGCTCAGACATGAAAACAAAAATGTTCATCATGTGCAGAATAATCCACAACTACTATTGGTGGTGAACCAACATTTTTGCAAAAAGGTTTGAGTGGCCTAAGCTACTTCAAACAGTGGCCTAAGAAATAAATTAAATGCCTTTTTAATTTATGAAAATGGCAAACTATTTCTAAAGCCTCACAATCTTTTTTTTGGCAGTGCCTAATAATTCTTTGAGATTATTTTGTCCAATGGCATAATCTTTTGCAAAGTCTTTATTGGCTAAAAGAAAAAGAAAAGAAAATGCAAAAGCTGTTTAAAAAAAGGAAAAGAAGAGGGGTTGGGAGAGCCCTGGCCTCCCCTTGGGCCTCGGCGACCCACAGCCCCTGCCCCCCCCCCCCCTTGGCCCCCAACCAGCCCAGCCGGCCCAACCTCCCCGGTCGCTCTCCC
>NW_025229173.1:4408-16959 GCF_018294505.1 Triticum aestivum | reverse complement strand
CGCCTCGCCGTCGACGAGGAGGATAAGGTTGCCTCCCCCCCTCGACGCCTCGGCCTCCTCCCCACCTACCTCCACTCCCCTCTCTCGCCTCCCTGATCCACCTGCTCTTTCCCCCACCCTGTCTCGCTCGCCCGCCTCTCCCGAGCGCGCTCGCCGCCGTTCTCCATCGTCACCGCGGCCACAGCCACCGCCTCGCTCCGCCGTCTTGTCGTGAAGCTCCGCCGAGGTCGACTCCGTCGTCTGGTGCCCCCAGGTGGAGCTGGGAAGCACCGCTGACGTCGCACGAGCTCGTCCCCTTCCGCCCTTGTCGCCGGCGAGATCCCTCGAATTCCGGCTTCCCCTGCGCTCCTAAACTACCAAGGGCCATCGGCGTGCTGCTCGGTGAGCTCTCCTACCTTCTCCCTCTCCTTGCCTACTTGGCGCGCCCCCTAGCTGCTTCCCCATGTGCGCCCGAACGCAGCGCCGCGGAGCTCGTCGCCGGCGAGACTCCGGTGACCTTTTGGTCACGGGCTCAAGCCCGTTGGACTCGCCGCACCACGGGGATCCTCCCCAGCCCTTCCTTTCGTTCCGTAGCACGCTGCTTCGCCTTCGCCATCACACGCCCGAAGGTCGTCGCCGCCTTTTCCGTCGCCGGCGATGCTCTGGTCGTCCCCGACGCCAGTCATCGTCACCATCGTGTGCGCGGTGCCGGGCCGCGCCCTTAGGTCCAAGCCGTAGGTCCGGAGGCCCCCTGTAGCGCGGCTCCGGCCAACTCCGGCGAGGCGCCGCCGTCGCCTTGGTCGCCGGAGCCCTCCCGGCGCAGCCACCAACATGGATGCGTGGACCCCATCACCTGAGTCACTGACGCTGGGCCCCGCGGGCCCCTGTTGACTAAGTTGACTCAGTCAACTTTGCTGACTGGGCAGCTCCAGTCACTGACTGGTGGGCCCCAGTTGACTGGTCAACTGGTCAGCCGACCGCTGACGTTATGCTTACGTCATTTTTATCCTTTCTGTTAATTTAAATAAATCCAGAAAATGGTTTAATCTTTAAAAATTCATAGAAAATAAACCGTAGCTCGGATGAAAATGTTTTCTATATGAAAGTTGCTCAGAAAAATCCAACGAATCCGAATATGCGGTTTGTTCATCTGTCACATGCCCCTAGAATGCTGAACATGCAACTTTCTTCCTCCGGTCATCTGTCTGACACAGGTCCGGAACCGGGAACACCTTCCCGGTTGTTTTCCCCTTCACCTATAACGTCTAGGACCGCGTTAGAGCATGCTTAGCGCTACGTATCGTCATGTCATGCTTAGTGTTACCTCTGTTTGCTATGTATTTACTGTTTCTTCCCCCTCTTCTCTCCGGTAGATCCCGAGGCCGCTGATGCCCCGGTGACCGACTACGTCGTCGACAACGACCCCTCCTTGCCAGATCAACCAGGCAAGCCCCCCCCTTTGATCATCCCGATATCGCCCATTCCATTCTCTCATGCTTGCATTAGATTTTGCTATTGTTATTGTGTGCTCCTATTCTGATGCATAGCCTTCTTTTGTAACCTGCTTATTGTTACCTTACCTGCTTATCCTAAACTGCTTAGTATAGGTTGGTTAGTGATCCATCAGTGACCCCCGCCTTGTCCCGACTGCCCCGCTGGATAATCAGAAGACCCGATCAACGGGATCGAAGACCAGGCCTCGACACCGCACATCACTTTCCCCTTAGTTGCTCGACACTATTGGGTTACTATCGAGTGCCGAGGGTGAGACCTCTACAACACTTCTGATGTTAACCCTGTAGTGTAGCTATTCGATCGTGGTCATCGAGGGTGATTTCCTCTTTAACCACTTCCGATACGACTCTATCGTGCAACCCCTCAAGTGTGAACCTCGAGGGTGATTCCTCTACGTTCACCTTGATGATTACATTGAGTGGAACCCACCGAGGGTGATTCCTTGGGTTTTCCTCTTGATGTTTGGACACACGGATACTTGGACTTTACAACTGTTACTTGGAAAGTGATGTGGAGACGGGTTGACCTGGAAGGTGCCCGTGAGATAATTACGAGGCGTCGCCAAGCATTCTTAGCCCTTGCCGCAAGTCCTCGAGACGGGGCAACGGGGTCACATCTTTCGTGAGTCTCTGCTTGTTACCGCGCGTTCCTAATCCACTACGATTTGGATATTTGATCCGAGGGGCCTCTGGCCTGATAGCACTAACCATCACGTGGGCATAGTATGGGCGTTCTGCGTCGTGTACATCAGCCGAAGCTTAATAGACGTCAGCGACGGAGCGGCGCGCGCCGGGTTGGACTGGTAAGCTCCTGCCTTTTTAGGGAGGTAGCTAGGTCTGCTCACCGGCCGCCCACGCAACGTGCAGGAGTTCCCGGGGAGATGGCCCATGACCCCTGGGGGCATAGGTTTAGTCCGGCGTGCTGGCCTCTCTATTAAGCCTAGGTCGGGTTGCGGCGTATTGTTTGGCCGAGGCCGGGCATGACCCTGGAAAGTGTGTCCGGCCGGAGTTAATCGAGCGTGGTGGGTAAGTTGGTGCACCCCTGCAGGGAAGAAAACATCTATCGATAGCCTGTCCTACGGTAACGGACACTTGGAGTTGTATCCCGATCGATACAACTAGAACTGGATACTTGTGATGAGAACTGGATGGTGATGAGGATTTGATTGTGATGATAACTGGATAGTATGGCTCTGGGATTGCTTTCTCGCAGGTAGTCGAGAAAGGATCTCTGGCCGAGGTTGATAACACTACTACCGCTTTACTTTATATGCTACTCTACTCCCTCTTGTTTGCTGCAAGATGGTGGTTTCCAGAAGATGCTAGTCTTCGATAGGACTAGACCTTCTCTTTATTCTGGCATTTCTGCAGCCCAGTCCACATATATAGCCTTCCTTTGATAATGTTGCATATGTAGTGTAGATCCTTGCTTGCGAGTACTTTGGATGAGTACTCACGGTTGCTTTGCTCCCCCTTTTCCCCCTTCTTTCTTCTTTCTGGTTGTTGCAACCAGATGGTGGAGTCCAGGAGCCAGATGCCACCTTTGACGACTGCTGCTACCCCGAGGGTGCCTACTACCACGTGACGGACGCCGACGACCAAGAGTAGTTAGGAGGCTCCCAGGCAGGAGGCTGTGACGCCCTCGATTCAATCGTACACTAATCATACACGCAAATGTGTACGATCAAGATCAAGGACTCACGGGAAGATATCACAACACAACTCTAGACACAATTTAAAATAATACAAGCTTTATATTACAAGCCAGGGGTCTCGAGGGCTCGAATACATCAGCTTGAATACAAACGAGTCAGCGGAAGCAACAATATCTGAGTACAGACATGAGTTAAACAAGTTTGCCTTAAGAAGGCTAGCACAAAAGCAACATCGATCGAAAAGGCAAGGCCTCCTGCCTGGGAGCCTCCTAACTACTCTTGGTCGTCGGCGTCCGTCACGTGGTAGTAGGCACCCTCGGGGTAGCAGCAGTCGTCAAAGGCGGCATTTGGCTCCTGGACTCCACCATCTGGTTGCAACAACCAGAAAGAAGAAAGAAGGGGGAAAAGGGGGAGCAAAGCAACCGTGAGTACTCATCCAAAGTACTCGCAAGCAAGGATCTACACTACATATGCAACATTATCAAAGGAAGGCTATATATGTGGACTGGGCTGCAGAAATGCCAGAATAGAGAGAAGGCCTAGTCCTATCGAAGACTAGCATCTTCTCGAACCCACCATCTTGCAGCAACAGGAGGGAGTAGAGTAGCATAAAGTAAGTAGCAGTGGTGTTATCAACCTCGGCCGGAGATCCTTTCCCGACTCCCTGCGAGAAAGAAATCCCAGAGCCATACTATCCAATTAATATCACAATCAAATCCTCATCACCATCCAGTTCTCATCACAAGTATCCAGTTCTAGTTGTATCGATCGGGATACAACTCCAAGTGTCCGTTACCGTAGGACAGGCTATCGATAGATGTTTTCTTCCCTGCAGGGGTGCACCAACTTACCCACCACGCTCGCTTAACTCCGGCCGGACACACTTTCCAGGGTCATGCCCGGCCTCGGCCAAACAATACGCCGCAACCCGACCTAGACTTAACAGAGAGGTCAGCACGCCGGACTAAACCTATGCCCCCAGGGGTCATGGGCCATCTCCCCAGAAACTCCTGCACGTTGCGTGGGCGGCCGATGAGCAGACCTAGCTACCTCCCTAAAAAGGCAGGAGCTTACCAGTCCAACCCGGCGCGCGCCGCTCCGTCGCTGACGTCTATTAAGCTTCGGCTGATGTATACGACGCAGAACGCCCATACTATGCCCACGTGATGGTTAGTGCTATCAGGCCAGAGGCCCCTCGGATCAAATATCCAAATCGTAGTGGATTAGGAATGCGCGGTAACAAGCAGAGACTCACGAAAGAGGTGACCCCGTTGCCCCGTCTCGAGGACTTGTGGCAAGGGCTAAGAATGCCCGGCCCCACCTCGTAATTATCTCACGGGCACCTTCCAGGTCAACCCGTCTCCACATCACTTTCCAAGTAACAGTTGTAAAGTCCAAGTATCCGTGTGTCCAAACATCAAGAGGAAAACCCAAGGAATCACCCCCGGTGGGTTCCACTCAATGTAATCATCAAGGTGAACGTAGAGGAATCACCCTCGAGGTTCACACTTGAGGGGTTGCACGACAGAGTCGTATCGGAAGTGGTTAAAGAGGAAATCACCCTCGATGACCACGACCGAATAGCTACACTACAGGGTTAACATCAGAAGTGTTGTAGAGGTCTCACCCTCGGCACTCGATAGTATCCCAGTAGTGTCGAGCAACTAAGGGGAAAGTGATGTGCGGTGCCGGGGCCTGGTCTTCGATCCCGTTGATCGGGTCTTCAAATGATGAAGCAGGGGCAACAAGGACAAGGTGGGGGTCACTGATGGATCACTAACCATCCTATACTAAGCAGTTTAGGATAAGCCGGTAAGGTAACAATAAGCAGGTTACAAAAGGAGGCTATGCATCAGAATAGGAGCAAACAATAACAATAGCAAAATCTAATGCAAGCATGAGAGAATGGAATGGGCGATATCGGGATGATCAAAGGGGGGGGCTTGCCTGGTTGATCTGGCAAGGAGGGGTCGTCGTCGATGTAGTCGATCACAGGGGCATCGACATCGGTCTTGGGGTCTACCGGAGAGAAGAGGGGGAAGAAACAGTAAATATAAAGCAAACAAACATCACAAAGCATAACGTGGCAATATGTGGTGCCGGGAGTGACCTAACGTATGGCTACACGATATAGGTGAAGGGGGAATTCAACCGGGAATGTTTTCCCGGTTCCGGACCTGTGTCAGACAGATGACCGGAGGGGGAATGTCCCAAGTTCAGCATGCTAGGGGCATGTTACAGATGAACGGACCGCGTATTCGGATTCGTTGGATTTTTCTGAGCAACTTTCATATAGAAAACATTTTCATCCGAGTTATAGATTATTTTATAAGAATTTTCTAAGTTTTAAACATATTCTGGAATTATTTATATTAACAGAAAAGGAATATGATGTCAGCATGACGTAGGAGTGACGTTAGCAGTCAACAGTCCGGTTGACTGGTCAAAACTGACACGGGGGACCCACCTGTCAGCCTCTGTTACTTAACAGAGCTTATTTTAACTTAAACTAAGGTTAATTAGCTTATGGGCCCCACATGTTAGTGGCTAATTAGCTAAACTAATTACTTTTAATTATAAAAAATCATTTTAGTATTTAAGCGGTGGGGCCGGTTCGTCAGTGTCACTGTACCGCCATGTCAGCGTGTTGACTGGGTCAACCCAGTCAACGTGGCCCATAAGGCCTACTGGCAGTGAGCCAGGGGTCGGGCCCGCCCAGCCACGTCGGCGGCGGCCGGCGTCTCGCCGCCGGCGACGTTAGAACGCGGCGGAGCCGCTCGGGCCTCGTCGGAAACGCGCTAGGGGCGGCCGTTTCACGTGCGGTTAGCACCGTTCGAACGCGCACATGACGCCGTGTCGGGTGGTGGTGGTGGCTCGCCCGGGGACGGCCGGAATAACCATCGGCGGCGAGCACGGGCGGCGGAGGCGTTCGGAGTCACGTCGGGAATGGGCTAGGGGCACGAGAGGGCGAGAGGAAGGGCTGGTCGGGCTCCTGGGAACACCAGGAGCACGATGGAGGGCTCGGACGGGGGCCACGGCAGCGGTGGCCACGACGGTGATGGAGCAGGGCGACGGTGAGCTACGGCGGTTGCGGCGAGCGAGCTAGAGAAGGGGTCGGCCTACGTGAGAGAAGGGAGAGGGGGAGGAGCTCACCGAGTGGCTAAGGAAAGCCGGTGACAGATTAGGAGCAGCAGAGGGTGGCCGGAGTTGGAGGAGATCAACGGCGGCCGAGGCGGAAGGGGGTGGCTCGATCCGCGCATTGTGGAGCTCCCCGACTCCCGTTCGTGGATGGAGACGAAGCAGACGACGTTGACGGAGACGAGGGACACGGCGGTGAGGCGAACGGGGTTCGGTGGCCGCGGGGACGGGCGAGGCACGGCGGCGACCGCGTCGTGGAGGTGGAGGAAAGGGGATCTGGGGAGAACCCAGAGGGGAGTGGGCGACAGAGGAGAGCAGGGGAGTGAGTGGGGCGCAGGGGAGAGGACCGAGGCGTCGGGGGCGTGGAGGCCTTATCCTCCCCCTCGTCGTCGACGGCAAGGCGGTCCGGGGCGACCGCGCCCCTGTAGCGACGGGGTCGGTCGAACAGGGAAGGCGACCCGGGGTAAGGTGGGCCGGCCAGTGTAATGGGCTAAAGCCCAGGGATGCAGGGGGCTCTGGGCTGGCTCGGGTAGGTTAGGTGGGCCGGTCCAGGCGGGTTGGGTCCAGGGGGGTTGTTCTCTCTCTCTCTCCCTCTTTTCTTGGCTTTCCCCCTTTTTTTTTAACTTCAGAAAGCAAAATAGTTTAAAAAAAACCAATCTTGCACCTAAAATACCATTTTAACTTAGGCCATTGCTACAATTAACTTGGCACCAAAATAAAGTAGTATTTTATTTTTTATAACTTAACAAGCATTTAATTTATTTGCTTTAGCTACTGTTTTAAAGTGGTTTAGGGCATTTGGACATTCTGGAAAAAGTTAGTTCACCTCCTATATTAACAAGTGATTATTGGACACAAGATGAACATTTTAGTTTTCATGTTTGAGAAGTTTTGTATTTCGACATTAACTTGGATTTGAATTTGAATTGGTTTGGATGCAAATGAGGACTAGCAACAGTAAGAGTGACGACATGGCACCATCAGCAGGGGATTACTGTAGCATGATCCTCGGGGTGTTACAAATCTCGTCCTCTACAAGAAATCTCGTCCCGAGATTTAAGGGGTGGAGTAAGGGGAAAAGACTCGGGAAGGACGGAGCTCATCACAATATAGTTACCTGGGGGCTATCTCAGTGAACGTGGCAAGGAGGCATCTCTCGAGTTGAGATTCAAGAGATTCATCGATAGTAAGGTAAGAAGGTGTAATAAGAAGCTTCAATCGGGTAGGCAATCATTCGTTGCCTGAAACAGAGTGCGAAAGGAGTTTCAGAGCGACGGGGATAAGTATTTTGTCTGATACCAGAATAGACCACTAGGAAGGTGGCTCGTGATTTGCTTACGAAGCCAAGTGCAAGGAACAATTTTTGGAGAACAGGAATTACAGGAGAGTCAGGTTTCGATCCTGTGGAACTGTGGGTTATGGGCCCACCATGTGGGTTAACAGCAGGAGGGCACTAATCATTTTGCACGATCATGATATCAAGGCAGGTCAGAGTATAGCCTATCAGTTATGTTGGCAACAACACTGGTACCAAGGGTGAGGGACGAAGAGAACCATTTTCCTGCTCGTTGGACGAGGCGGACCAATAGGCAAAGTTCTCGTCCATCGGTGGTTACCGGAATGTCATCAACAATAGTAACAGGGTCTTAGTGACAGAGTTGTGCACTGAGGTGCTTACTTAAGTAGGGATTTATCTCTGCTCAGACAAGTTAGATTACAAGAAAGGTGAAACAAAACAATGAAAAGGAAAATGTGATTATTATAATAATCAGACCAATGGAAAGAAAAGGTGTTTATACCCAAGAATTGGGAGTATATCCTTCCTAAGGGGAAGCGGACCAGGAAATACATGATATGACAGCAAGTTCAAAAGCATTTAGATAAAGGGGGCAAGGGAAGAATCATGATATTACCCATACAACGGTGTTTGGATAATAGATCAAGAAACATTCGGCAATGTGCTTCCAATGTTCTTGTTGATATTCGGAATACCTCAGTCATGCTTCGAGGTAGCATTAACATGGTGCTACAAGTAGGGGTTGTAGTTGAAAATCACAAGAAATACCCAAGGAAGAGTTGCGGGATTAGCAAGGAGTCCAAGGTATAACCAAGACATGATCAAACATGCGTTGGAAAGAAGACAAAGGGGTTGTCGATGATAACTCAAATCATCGAAGGTCAAGGATGGTATTCCTCACCATGAATTCAATTGTCATTTCAATGAAAGTCAAAATGTTGATGCTGATCACGACGCATTTGTCGAGAGGCTCTATGAAGATGCCATCGAGGAGCGATGCCATCAAGCAACAGGAAGGATGAAGCGAAAGGTTATTGAAACCACGAGTACGACACAAAACTCGATAGCAAGCTTGTTGTTCATGGCAAAATGGTATAATGAGGAAGATCGACATAAGCTTAGCTCGTCGTCGAAGATTGTGCTCCGGAAAGGACCTAGTAGCACAGTTGAAATTTAGCACGGTAACAATACAGCTGATCAGGCTAGGAATGACTTGAAGGATTATTAAACTCGTAAGCAACAAAATTTACTTAAGAGTTATAGAATCGGAGTGTGGAATCGATTCACTTATCGGCGTTCTCGAGTGACTAACAACTCAAAACCCGGGGAAATATGAAATCGATGAGAAGCAATACCAAATGAAGACTCGTAGGGAGCAACACGGTTCTTTGTTATTCTCGAGGTACCGAAGGGTAATACTCGAAGGAAAATCAAAATAGAGGTTGCGGAGATGCATTGGTCTGTAGAAGACAAGTGCTTTAACTTGTCTGAGAAATGGAATCAAAGGGGAACAACCATGTTCAGAACCACGGTTGCAAAGGACCAAACATAGATACCATATGAACTTATAACAAGGGGATTATTATTATCACAAGAAGCTTCCATGATAAGTTTCACATCGGGTCCATGGGCATGAACACAAAGTTCAAGGTCGACTCCCACTTCTTCAATGCATAACCTTTCATTCACTCCTCGTTTTTTTGAAGAAATTGTAGTGCAGAGGATTTATCTGCCGAAGTACCAGTAGAGTAAGACTCGTGAGAACTCTCGGGTTCACATGGATTATGGAAGGCATAAGTTCAATCCATCGGGGCATTTTTACGAATCTATACAACCATCAACCAAGCAAAGATACGAGTTCAAAAGAAGAGTATCGGAGTCAAAGCAGATGATACAATTTACCGAAGGTGTTATGTATCAGGGAAAAACTCACAAGACTTTGGATGTGAAGGACTCAGTCGGATAACAACCCAGCAATGGATCTGGCGATTCACGACAGAGTTGATGTGATTATCGGTAATCAATCAGATGAAGAAGGGGATGCAAAGGCATTGGCTTATAGAAACGTCTGAATGATTCGATGCTTGGGTACAAAGGAATTATGATTTCAAGACGAAGGATCGGAAGCAGAGGCTCTGATCAAAAGATGATAAGTTGAATAGACTTAGAGGTGCACCTGATCAAAACTTGATTGGGCAAGAACCAGCTCATATCCGGAGCGATGTCGGAGACGGAAAGAAAATTTCCAAGGACTAATTGGTGATTGCCAGTATTCGCTCACACGTTGAATCCATAGGAACAGAAGTACAACCACAAAGAATTTTAAAGGATATTTCTCGACATACGGAACTAATCGTAGTGCAAGCAGGCAAGGAGAATCAAGAGCAATAGGCTGCAGAGGATTTTCGGAAGATCACATAGTATTTCGAAGAATTTTGTGAATCACACGAACAACTGAGGATGAACGGATCCTCGGTGAGTGCGAGGAATTATCCGAAGGGGGGTGTATTCATGGGGCAAAGAACTGCAAGGCAGTAAGCTCAACGGACTCTTGAAGCAATAGAGAATTTCGGGGCATCTTGTAATAACAAGAGCATCGAGGAATGATTGTATGGACGGCAAGTGTATGTAGCTATCCATGGGGATTTATCGGTGGTAGAGAAATGCAATGGCAAAGGGCACAAGGGTCTCGGGAAAACATCGAGGAGTATCTGCAGAATCTTCTGGCGAAGCAAGCGATCATCTGCAGTGAAGGGGCTCTCCGGGAGGAAGTGGTTACGAGATCCTAGAGTCAGAGTTAGTAAAATCTTTAACCCGAATAGAAGAGAGTTCAGAGTCCCAGAGTATAGACGAGGAATAAAAGATCCTAATACCACCCAATGGCGACGTGGGCCCGTAAGCCACACAGCCAATGTTAGTAAAAGTTTTTCAGTGACTAGACTCAACTTCGGCCAAGGTGTTGGAAAGGGGGCTACCTACAGGCAGTTGGCTCTGATACCAACTTGTGACGCCCTCGATTCAATCGTACACTAATCATACACGCAAATGTGTACGATCAAGATCAAGGACTCACGGGAAGATATCACAACACAACTCTAGACACAATTTAAAATAATACAAGCTTTATATTACAAGCCAGGGGCCTCGAGGGCTCGAATACATCAGCTTGAATACAAACGAGTCAGCGGAAGCAACAATATCTGAGTATAGACATGAGTTAAACAAGTTTGCCTTAAGAAGGCTAGCACAAAAGCAACATCGATCGAAAAGGCAAGGCCTCCTGCCTGGGAGCCTCCTAACTACTCTTGGTCGTCGGCGTCCGTCACGTGGTAGTAGGCACCCTCGGGGTAGCAGCAGTCGTCAAAGGCGGCATCTGGCTCCTGGACTCCACCATCTGGTTGCAACAACCAGAAAGAAGAAAGAAGGGGGAAAAGGGGGAGCAAAGCAACCGTGAGTACTCATCCAAAGTACTCGCAAGCAAGGATCTACACTACATATGCAACATTATCAAAGGAAGGCTATATATGTGGACTGGGCTGCAGAAATGCCAGAATAGAGAGAAGGCCTAGTCCTATCGAAGACTAGCATCTTCTCGAACCCACCATCTTGCAGCAACAGGAGGGAGTAGAGTAGCATAAAGTAAGTAGCAGTGGTGTTATCAACCTCGGCCGGAGATCCTTTCCCGACTCCCTGCGAGAAAGAAATCCCAGAGCCATACTATCCAATTATTATCACAAGCAAATCCTCATCACCATCCAGTTCTCATCACAAGTATCCAGTTCTAGTTGTATCGATCGGGATACAACTCCAAGTGTCCGTTACCGTAGGACAGGCTATCGATAGATGTTTTCTTCCCTGCAGGGGTGCACCAACTTACCCACCACGCTCGCTTAACTCCGGCCGGACACACTTTCCAGGGTCATGCCCGGCCTCGGCCAAACAATACGCCGCAACCCGACCTAGACTTAGCAGAGAGGTCAGCACGCCGGACTAAACCTATGCCCCCAGGGGTCATGGGCCATCTCCCCGGAAACTCCTGCACGTTGCGTGGGCGGCCGATGAGCAGACCTAGCTACCTCCCTAAAAAGGCAGGAGCTTACCAGTCCAACCCGGCGCGCGCCGCTCCGTCGCTGACGTCTATTAAGCTTCGGCTGATGTATACGACGCAGAACGCCCATACTATGCCCACATGATGGTTAGTGCTATCAGGCCAGAGGCCCCTCGGATCAAATATCCAAATCGTAGTGGATTAGGAACGCGCGGTAACAAGCAGAGACTCACGAAAGAGGTGACCCCGTTGCCCCGTCTCGAGGACTTGTGGCAAGGGCTAAGAATGCCCGGCCCCGCCTCGTAATTATCTCACGGGCACTTTCCAGGTCAACCCGTCTCCACATCACTTTCCAAGTAACAGTTGTAAAGTCCAAGTATCCGTGTGTCCAAACATCAAGAGGAAAACCCAAGGAATCACCCCCGGTGGGTTCCACTCAATGTAATCATCAAGGTGAACGTAGAGGAATCACCCTCGAGGTTCACACTTGAGGGGTTGCACGACAGAGTCGTATCGGAAGTGGTTAAAGAGGAAATCACCCTCGATGACCACGACCGAATAGCTACACTACAGGGTTAACATCAGAAGTGTTGTAGAGGTCTCACCCTCGGCACTCGATAGTATCCCAGTAGTGTCGAGCAACTAAGGGGAAAGTGATGTGCGGTGCCGGGGCCTGGTCTTCGATCCCGTTGATCGGGTCTTCAAATGATGAAGCAGGGGCAACAAGGACAAGGTGGGGGTCACTGATGGATCACTAACCATCCTATACTAAGCAGTTTAGGATAAGCCGGTAAGGTAACAATAAGCAGGTTACAAAAGGAGGCTATGCATCAGAATAGGAGCAAACAATAACAATAGCAAAATCTAATGCAAGCATGAGAGAATGGAATGGGCGATATCGGGATGATCAAAGGGGGGGG
>NW_025229173.1:1872-3378 GCF_018294505.1 Triticum aestivum | reverse complement strand
AATGGGCTAGGGGGCACGAGAGGGCGAGAGGAAGGGCTGGTCGGGCTCCTGGGAACACCAGGAGCACGATGGAGGGCTCGGACGGGGGCCACGGCAGCGGTGGCCACGACGGTGATGGAGCAGGGCGACGGTGAGCTACGGCGGTTGCGGCGAGCGAGCTAGAGAAGGGGGCGGCCTACGTGAGAGAAGGGAGAGGGGGAGGAGCTCACCGAGTGGCTAAGGAAAGCCGGTGACAGATTAGGAGCAGCAGAGGGTGGCCGGAGTTGGAGGAGATCAACGGCGGCCGAGGCGGAAGGGGGTGGCTCGATCCGCGCATTGTGGAGCTCCCCGACTCCCGTTCGTGGATGGAGACGAAGCAGACGACGTTGACGGAGACGAGGGACACGGCGGTGAGGCGAACGGGGTTCGGTGGCCGCGGGGGCGGGCGAGGCATGGCGGCGACCGCGTCGTGGAGGTGGAGGAAAGGGGATCTGGGGAGAACCCAGAGGGGAGTGGGCGACAGAGGAGAGCAGGGGAGTGAGTGGGGCGCAGGGGAGAGGACCGAGGCGTCGGGGGCGTGGAGGCCTTATCCTCCCCCTCGTCGTCGACGGCGAGGCGGTCCGGGGCGACCGCGCCCCTGTAGCCACGGGGTCGGTCGAACAGGGAAGGCGACCCGGGGTAAGGTGGGCCGGCCAGTGTAATGGGCTAAAGCCCAGGGAGGCAGGGGGCTCTGGGCTGGCTCGGGTAGGTTAGGTGGGCCGGTCCAGGCGGGTTGGGTCCAGGGGGGTTGTTCTCTCTCTCTCTCCCTCTTTTCTTGGCTTTCCCCCTTTTTTTTAACTTCAGAAAGCAAAATCGTTTTATAAAAAAAACCAATCTTGCACCTAAAATACCATTTTAACTTAGGCCATTGCTACAATTAACTTGGCACCAAAATAAAGTAGTATTTTATTTTTATAACTTAACAATCATTTAATTTATTTGCTTTAGCTACTGTTTTAAAGTGGCTTAGGGCATTTGGACATTCTGGAAAAATGTTAGTTCACCTCCTATATTAACAAGTGATTATTGGACACAAGATGAACATTTTAGTTTTCATGTTTGAGAAGTTTTGTATTTCGACATTAACTTGGATTTGAATTTGAATTGGTTTGGATGCAAATGAGGACTAGCAACAGTAAGAGTGATGACATGGCACCATCAGCAGGGGATTACTGTAGCATGATCCTCGGGGTGTTACACAGGCCTTGCCTTTTCGATCGTAGATGCTTTTGTGCTAGCCTTTTTAAGGCAAACTTGTCTAACTCATGTCTGTGCTCAGATATTGTTGCTTCCGCTGACTCTTTTGTTTTCGAGCTTATGTATTCGAGCCCTCGAGGCCCCTGGCTTGTAATATAAAGCTTGTATAATTTTAATTTGTGTCTAGAGTTGTGTTGTGATATCTTCCCGTGAGTCCTTGATCTTGATCGTACACATTTGCGTGTATGATTAGTGTACGATTGAATCGAGGGCGTCACAAAGAAGAAGAAG
>NW_025229173.1:0-1862 GCF_018294505.1 Triticum aestivum | reverse complement strand
TTCCAGGTCAACCCGTCTCCACATCACTTTCCAAGTAACAGTTGTAAAGTCCAAGTATCCGTGTGTCCAAACATCAAGAGGAAAACCCAAGGAATCACCCCCGGTGGGTTCCACTCAATGTAATCATCAAGGTGAACGTAGAGGAATCACCCTCGAGGTTCACACTTGAGGGGTTGCACGACAGAGTCGTATCGGAAGTGGTTAAAGAGGAAATCACCCTCGATGACCACGACCGAATAGCTACACTACAGGGTTAACATCAGAAGTGTTGTAGAGGTCTCACCCTCGGCACTCGATAGTATCCCAGTAGTGTCGAGCAACTAAGGGGAAAGTGATGTGCGGTGCCGGGGCCTGGTCTTCGATCCCGTTGATCGGGTCTTCAAATGATGAAGCAGGGGCAACAAGGACAAGGTGGGGGTCACTGATGGATCACTAACCATCCTATACTAAGCAGTTTAGGATAAGCCGGTAAGGTAACAATAAGCAGGTTACAAAAGGAGGCTATGCATCAGAATAGGAGCAAACAATAACAATAGCAAAATCTAATGCAAGCATGAGAGAATGGAATGGGCGATATCGGGATGATCAAAGGGGGGGGGGCTTGCCTGGTTGATCTGGCAAGGAGGGGTCGTCGTCGATGTAGTCGATCACAGGGGCATCGGCATCGGTCTTGGGGTCTACCGGAGAGAAGAGGGGGAAGAAACAGTAAATATAAAGCAAACAAGCATCACAAAGCATAACGTGGCAATATGTGGTGCCGGGAGTGACCTAACGTATGGCTACACGATATAGGTGAAGGGGGAATTCAACCGGGAATGTTTTCCTGGTTCCGGACCTGTGTCAGACAGATGACCGGAGGGGGAATGTCCCAAGTTCAGCATGCTAGGGGCATGTTACAGATGAACGGACCGCGTATTCGGATTCGTTGGATTTTTCTGAGCAACTTTCATATAGAAAACATTTTCATCCGAGTTATAGATTATTTTATAAGAATTTTCTAAGTTTTAAACATATTCTGGAATTATTTATATTAACAGAAAAGGAATATGATGTCAGCATGACGTAGGAGTGACGTTAGCAGTCAACAGTCCGGTTGACTGGTCAAAACTGACACGGGGGACCCACCTGTCAGCCTCTGTTACTTAACAGAGCTTATTTTAACTTAAACTAAGGTTAATTAGCTGTTGGGCCCCACATGTTAGTGGCTAATTAGCTAAACTAATTACTTTTAATTATAAAAAAATCATTTTAGTTATTATTTAAGCGGTGGGGCCGGTTCGTCAGTGTCACTGTACCGCCATGTCAACGTGTTGACTGGGTCAACCCAGTCAACGTGGCCCCTAAGGCCCACTGGCAGTGAGCCAGGGGTCGGGCCCGCCCAGCCACGTCGGCGGCGGCCGGCGTCTCGCCGCCGGCGACGTTAGAACGCGGCGGAGCCGCTCGGGCCTCGTCGGAAACGCGCACACGACGCCGTGTCGGGTGGTGGTGGTGGCTCGCCCGGGGACGGCCGGAATAACCATCGGCGGCGAGCACGGGCGGCGGAGGCGTTCGGAGTCACGTCGGGAATGGGCTAGGGGGCACGAGAGGGCGAGAGGAAGGGCTGGTCGGGCTCCTGGGAACACCAGGAGCACGATGGAGGGCTCGGACGGGGGCCACGGCAGCGGTGGCCACGACGGTGATGGAGCAGGGCGACGGTGAGCTACGGCGGTTGCGGCGAGCGAGCTAGAGAAGGGGGCGGCCTACGTGAGAGAAGGGAGAGGGGGAGGAGCTCACCGAGTGGCTAAGGAAAGCCGGTGACAGATTAGGAGCAGCAGAGGGTGGCCGGAGTTGGAGGAGATCAACGGCGGCCGAGGCGGAAGGGG
>NW_025229172.1:24779-27001 GCF_018294505.1 Triticum aestivum | reverse complement strand
TTTACTATATCATGCAGTCGACATTTTTATAGATGAGTCTTGGTCCCTCCATTACCAAATACCTCTGCTCTATTCCTTCTTTACTATATCATGCACTTGGCATTTTTGTTATTTTTGCGGCCTTCTTTGAGTATGTTTAAAGATGAGTCAGTGTTTGTATCATGAGACGCATTTGCCGTGTGCTAGCGTTTTTCTCAAACTCATTATATCAGCATGTTAATTATATATGCCGTGTGCTCATCGCCGTCCAAGCCCTACGCGATCTCCTCTATAAATGACGCTCCCTTTGTTCTTGCCTCTCAATCGATCTCTCCTGCCCAAAACATTGCTCCTCCTTTCTCATTATGCCAAGAGCGCAACACACACCGAGGACATCCAGCGAGCGGCCGGATACTTGTGGCTGACCCATAGAACATACCTTGTTTTGGTCCGCCCTCTCTATAAGAGCATGCTCTTTCTTGATCTAAACCTCCTATGAGAAAATACGTGGTGCTAGTAAACCTGACAAGTTTCTTTTCTGTGAACCTTGTGATGTAGTGATGCGGGCAAGAAGCATCACAGCGACAGGTTCGGATGTTGTGTCAACTATGCAGATCCACACGAATCAACTGAAGAAAAGGTTAGGAATTTTTATTATGCTCCTTTTGTTGTTAAAGATCCTTTACTCTCGCTACATGACATGGCGATTCTTCTGCCGCTTCCATGGCACTTCCAGGCTTTCTCTCGTCGTTTCCTTGAGGATTTGTTCTCCGGAGTCTGGATCTGTGCATAAAGTTATTGCCTTTTGGTTTGTCCTACTTCTCGCTTTCAATGCATCTTTCTGTGTACTCCCTCTATTCCTTTATATAAGGTCTATTTGTTTTTTGATAAAATTTCACAATGTAAGGTGCGTTTCTTCCAATTCCTCAAAAAACCGTTTTTAGCCCTCTAGTAAAAAGGAAAGTATCTTTTCGCCGATTGCATGTATCTCTTCTTGTAAAGAGATAAAGGAAATTATCTCTCTCCTGATTGTGCATATATCTTACTTTCCTAGCTTAAATGATTTACTTGCCACTAATAAATGATTTAGCCATGGTTAATTTTGTCCTATGTTGTGTATAGTTATGTGCCTTGGTCATTGTACTGAAAATTATACACCTTACATGAAGGAATGGAGGGAGTATTTGCTAATCTCTTCGTGGAGAAAATATTAGTTGGTTTGCTTCACATCCCTATTTTGAGCTTCGTGCCGATGTATATGCATTTTTGTGATTCCCCTGCAAGGTTGATTATTATTCTCTCTCAAGTTGGTAGTTCTCTCAGATTTTGGGGATGTTGACCTGTTTCTTCATAGATTCTGCGAATGAGGTACAGATGCAATCACTGATAATGTCTTGCTTAAAATTATAGAGATCTCCAGGATTATAGAGAAATAGTGCTACTGTTTGCATTGTATTTGACTTATAGTATAGTTCTCTTTCTAATTTCTTTTTCCCTAACACTGTAAGTATTAGTAGTAAATCATGTGATTTGGCTGGGCTTAATTTAAATTCTTCAGTTATAGAGACCTTCATGTTAGATTTAATTCTGGTGTAGCAAATGGGTCACTTATGTCATGAATAGATCACTATAGAGATGCCATTAATTTCTATTAACGGATTCATTGGTTCACTTGCTCTGAGGTTCTGTAGTGTGGTGTATAAAGGAATGATGACTTGTTCTGATGCTGTCGTGTGTGTAAATGAGTGAAGAATTTGTTCCGATGTTCTGTAGTTCGGTATAAAAATGAGCAGTCTTGTTTTACCTACATCCTTGTTTTTGATTAATCCATGATCATGCATAAAGTTTTGTCAATGATTTTCTCCAAGTAGCATTCGAAGCCTTTTTCACTTGAGTGGGCATTGCGCACACTGTAATACCTTGATGTTCTGGTTGGATTGGAGGATTCTTTTCTGAATTTGGAGCAAGCTTTCGCATAAACTATGTGTAGTGGTATCACAGAGGCACCATACAACACCATCCGCTGACAAAATTGTCATTTAAACCTATAAATTTTTATAGCTGGAATAAAGTAAAAATAATGTACTGTGATGGTGCATCATTTCCTGAAAACATCGGAGAGGAATTCCAGTTTAGCAGAATCATATGCAAATTATTTCTTCGTACTTCATACAATTCAATTGGTTACCGGATATCCCTTTCACGCTTAAAACGGGCCTGACCCCCTAAAGAAAACATGAAAT
>NW_025229172.1:22959-24769 GCF_018294505.1 Triticum aestivum | reverse complement strand
ACATACCTTGTTTTGGTCCGCCCTCTCTATAAGAGCATGCTCTTTCTTGATCTAAACCTCCTATGAGAAAATACGTGGTGCTAGTAAACCTGACAAGTTTCTTTTCTGTGAACCTTGTGATGTAGTGATGCGGGCAAGAAGCATCACAGCGACAGGTTCGGATGTTGTGTCAACTATGCAGATCCACACGAATCAACTGAAGAAAAGGTTAGGAATTTTTATTATGCTCCTTTTGTTGTTAAAGATCCTTTACTCTCGCTACATGACATGGCGATTCTTCTGCCGCTTCCATGGCACTTCCAGGCTTTCTCTCGTCGTTTCCTTGAGGATTTGTTCTCCGGAGTCTGGATCTGTGCATAAAGTTATTGCCTTTTGGTTTGTCCTACTTCTCGCTTTCAATGCATCTTTCTGTGTACTCCCTCTATTCCTTTATATAAGGTGTATTTGTTTTTTGATAAAATTTCACAATGTAAGGTGCGTTTCTTCCAATTCCTCAAAAAACCGTTTTTAGCCCTCTAGTAAAAAGGAAAGTATCTTTTCGCCGATTGCATGTATCTCTTCTTGTAAAGAGATAAAGGAAATTATCTCTCTCCTGATTGTGCATATATCTTACTTTCCTAGCTTAAATGATTTACTTGCCACTAATAAATGATTTAGCCATGGTTAATTTTGTCCTATGTTGTGTATAGTTATGTGCCTTGGTCATTGTACTGAAAATTATACACCTTACATAAAGGAATGGAGGGAGTATTTGCTAATCTCTTCGTGGAGAAAATATTAGTTGGTTTGCTTCACATCCCTATTTTGAGCTTCGTGCCGATGTATATGCATGTGTGTGATTCCCCTGCAAGGTTGATTATTATTCTCTCTCAAGTTGGTAGTTCTCTCAGATTTTGGGGATGTTGACCTGTTTCTTCATAGATTCTGCGAATGAGGTACAGATGCAATCACTGATAATGTCTTGCTTAAAATTATAGAGATCTCCAGGATTATAGAGAAATAGTGCTACTGTTTGCATTGTATTTGACTTATAGTATAGTTCTCTTTCTAATTTCTTTTTCCCTAACACTGTAAGTATTAGTAGTAAATCATGTGATTTGGCTGGGCTTAATTTAAATTCTTCAGTTATAGAGACCTTCATGTTAGATTTAATTCTGGTGTAGCAAATGGGTCACTTATGTCATGAATAGATCACTATAGAGATGCCATTAATTTCTATTAACGGATTCATTGGTTCACTTGCTCTGAGGTTCTGTAGTGTGGTGTATAAAGGAATGATGACTTGTTCTGATGCTGTCGTGTGTGTAAATGAGTGAAGAATTTGTTCCGATGTTCTGTAGTTCGGTATAAAAATGAGCAGTCTTGTTTTACCTACATCCTTGTTTTTGATTAATCCATGATCATGCATAAAGTTTTGTCAATGATTTTCTCCAAGTAGCATTCGAAGCCTTTTTCACTTGAGTGGGCATTGCGCACACTGTAATACCTTGATGTTCTGGTTGGATTGGAGGATTCTTTTCTGAATTTGGAGCAAGCTTTCGCATAAACTATGTGTAGTGGTATCACAGAGGCACCATACAACACCATCCGCTGACAAAATTGTCATTTAAACCTATAAATTTTTATAGCTGGAATAAAGTAAAAATAATGTACTGTGATGGTGCATCATTTCCTGAAAACATCGGAGAGGAATTCCAGTTTAGCAGAATCATATGCAAATTATTTCTTCGTACTTCATACAATTCAATTGGTTACCGGATATCCCTTTCACGCTTAAAACGGGCCTGACCCCCTAAAGAAAACATGAAAT
>NW_025229172.1:21520-21865 GCF_018294505.1 Triticum aestivum | reverse complement strand
GATTTATTTTATAATATGAAATCTCCTATTACCTCCGTCTTAAAATTCTTGTCTTAGAATTATCTAGGTATGGATGTATCTAACACTAAAACGTGACCAAATCTAAGACACGAATTTGAAATGGAGGGAGCATGATATACTATATTGATGTAATGGTCGCATCAAGCTAATACACGGTACAAGAGTTTAACCCGGAACTCTGCATAAGCCTTCTCACATTTATTTTTGGATAACAAAATCCTTATGTTGACCAGTACATCAGGCAAATGCAACCGTACATGTGTTGATATGCCATTGATTTTTCTCCGCCAGGAAATCAGTGATGGCTCCAATAATTTCTAGTCT
>NW_025229172.1:16005-21049 GCF_018294505.1 Triticum aestivum | reverse complement strand
AATCTGCCTCTTACGGTGAAGACCACTCAGCTACGGCTCTTTTTCAGCGAGCATGGTAAAGTGTCCAATGCTGAGGTGATTTGCTATAAGAAGACCAGGGCCTCACAGGGTATTGGCCATGTGACCATAGAGACGACACATTCCCATCTGGAAGATGCTCTTGCTGCTCTCAATGAACTGGTTTTGGATGGATGCCATCTCAAGGTTAGCTTGATTAAGGAGGGGCAGCCACCACAACGTCGGCGTCGGCACAGATAGATCTAAAATCTTGGATTTTCATTTTTCTCATTATAAAAGTGAATATACATGGATTGCACATGCCTGCATGTGTTGCTGCTCCTTGATCGCCTTACCTTCGTATTTTTCAGTGGAGTGATTGATCAAGCTAGCTAGGTTAGTAGTCCTTTATGTCACAAGTCAAGCTTTTAAAACTTTGACTATGAATAATTATTTATATTTTAAATTTGAAAATCATATGTACATATTTTTGACTTGAAAAGTATGTCCCAAGTACTAGAATTATGTTGATTTTATAAATATATTAGTAAGAATGGATTTGCTAATTCCCATGTAGATGAGAATTAGTGTGCACTTGTGTGTTGTGCGTTCTCCTGGCAATATGGCATCTGTGAACGACTTGTGCTAGTTTTGTGTGGATAGTATACAAGTTCTTGTGAATGTTTGTTTGTGTTAATTTATATTCCAGTGGTTTTTTTTGTCCATGCCCAGCAAAAGTTGTACAATGCTCAGGGTTATATCAATCCCCTTTTGTTGAAACTTTTCTTTTGATAAAATGATTCAATGTGTTTCCATCTGTATTTTCCAGTGATTTTTCAAGTGTTTTTTGTTTTCCGATACCATTAATGGATCATTACTAAGTTAATTTTTTGTGCTAGATTAGAATGTTTTTGTTTGCACAATCATATATACAATGACTACAAGTTATTGTCTGTGCTAATCATCTGTCTTTTTAGATGGGGATGAATGGATGAATAACTAGTTAAAATATGGTTGCTTTTCCCACCCCTTTTTAGTTCTGTGGATATGAAAACCAGCATGCATCTAGAGTATTAAGTTAAAAACAGAGTAACGCCTTAAGCAAGATGACATGATGTAGAGGAATAAATTCATGCAATATGATAAATACCCCATCTTGTTATCCTCGATGGCAAAAATACAATACGTGCCTTGCAACCCTTTCTGTCACTGGGTAAGGACACCGCAAGATTGAACCCAAAGCTAAGCACTTCTCCCATTGCAAGAACTACCAATCTAGTTGGCCAAACCAAACGGATAATTCGAAGAGACTTGCAAAGATAACTGAATCATACATAAAAGAATTCAGAAAAGATTCAAATATTATTCATAGATAAGCTGGATCATAAACCCACAATTCATCGGTCTCAACAAACACACCGCAAAAAGAAGATTACATCAAATAGATCTCCACGAGAGAGGGGGAGAACATTGTATTGAGATCCAAAAAGATAGAAGAAGCCATCTAGCTACTAGCTATGGACCCGAAGGTCTGAAGTAAACTACTCACACTTCATCGGAGGGGCTATGGTGTTGATGTAGAAGCCCTCCATGGTGGATGCCCTCTCCGGCGGAGCTCCGGAACAGGCCCCAAGATGGCATCTCGTGGATACAGGAAGTTGCGGCGGTGGAATTTGGTTTTTGGCTCCGTATCTGGTCTATTGGGGTACGTAAGTATATATAGGAGGAAGGAGTACGTCGGTGGAGCTCCGAGGGGCCCACGAGGCAGGGGGCGCGCCCAGGGGGGCGCCCTCCACCCTCGTGACCTCCCCGGAAACTTCTTGGAGTAGGGTCCAAGTCTCCTGGATCACGTTCGGTGAGAAGATCACGTTCCCGAAGGTTTCATTCCGTTTGGACTCCGTTTGATATTATGTTTCCTCGAAATACTGAAATAGGCAAAAAAACAGCAATTCTGGGCTGGGCCTCCGGTTAATAGGTTAGTTCCAAAAAATAATATAAAAGTGGAAAATAAAGCCCAATATAGTCCAAAACAGTAGATAAAGTAGCATGGAGCAATCAAAAATTATAGATACGTTGGAGACGTATCACCCGACGACGACGGGTTCGAGCTCTACAAGGGGCTCATCCGCAAGCAGGACCGCTTTTGAATCGGCAAGAACACGTCCTTGCACACCAAGATCATCAGCGCACTGCACGACAGCGCGGTCGGTGGTCACTCCGGCGCCACGGCCACCTACCAGCGCATCAAAAGGCTTTTCGTGTGGGAAGGCTTGAAGGCCGACGTCACCGACTATGTGCGGTAGTGCCCAGTCTGCCAGCACGCCAAGCACGAGCAATCCAAGTTGGCGGGCACGCTCGCACCCTTGCACGTATCATCAGCTCCCTGGCGCGACCTCACTATGAATTTCGTGTAAGGCTTGCCATCGTCAGAGGGCTTCGATTCCATCATGGTGGTCGTGGATAGACTAACCAAATCAGCGCACTTCATCCCCCTTCACCACCCCTTCAAAGCTCCACAAGTGGCCAAGGTCTTCTGGGATCAGGTCGTCAAGCTCCACGGCATCCCGAGCTCCATCGTCTCCGACCGCGATTGCGTCTTCACCAGTGCACTCTGGCGCAAACTCTTCGCCAACGCGGGCACCAAGCTGCTCTACTCCACGACGTATCACCCCCAGATGGATGGCCAAAGCGAACGCGTCAACCAGTGCATGGAAATGTACCTGCATTGCACCGTGCATGACGCGCCGCGGCAATGGCGTCGATGGCTGCCTACAGCAGAATTCTGGTACAACTCGTCTTTCCATTCCCCGATCAAATGCTCCCCCTTAAAGCTCTATACGGAGTGGAGCCCAACCTGGGCGCCATGGCACTCTGGGATGACAAGACGGTGCCCATGATCAACGGCAAGCCCTGGGACTGGGGTGTGCACATGACGCGGCTGCGCGAGCACATTCTCCGTGCCCATCATCGATTCAAGAAGCAGGTCGATCAGCACCGCACCGAGCGCTCCTTCAAATTGGGCGACGCTATTCTCCTCAAGCTCCAACCCTATGCGCAGTCGTCGGTGGCGAACAGACCCTGCGCCAAGCTGGCGTACAAGTATTTTGGGCCATTCACGGTGATCGACAAGATCAGCAAGCTGGCGTACAAATTGGAGTTGCCGGCGGACAACAAGATCCACCCCGTCTTCCACGTGTCACAGCTCAAGCCGTTCACCCCCAACTATACACCGATCTTCTCTGAGCTGCCCCAACCGCCAGACCTCACCGGCCACGACAACAAACCGTCGGAGATCCTGGAGCGATGCATGATCAAGCGCGGCAACAGCGCCCTGGTGCAGGTCAAGGTGCGCTGGCCCAACGACGAGACGGCGATGACTTGGGAGGACCATGACACCCTTCGCCGCCGATTTCTACAAGGACCGGCGTGGGACACACCATCGATCGGCGACGATGAGCAGCAAGCAGCTCCTGAAGACGATGCCTGTTCTGAAGGAGTGGGGAATGCCACACCGGCATCACCAGGAGATGATGCGGTGGACGCGTGATGGTGTAGACCCCCTCTGCCATGTGGCATGGACCCACCTGTAAGGCGAGAGGACAAGTGAAGTACGGCTATTTAGCCAGCTGTAGGCCAGTAGGCAAGGCATGCGAGTAGTGTGTGATGATTCTGAACTCTCACCAAATCTGTACTCTCCCCTTGGAAACAAAGCTTCTCTCTCAAGTCTCGATCTCATCCCCCTTTCCCCTCTCGGATCTGATCCTGAGCGCATGAGTTCGTGACAGGATGATTCTCACGGATCTCAACAAGATGATTCTCGAAGGGCACAGTCTAGAGGTCACCTTGGTCAATTAGGGGCAGCCGTAACAGTGTCGATGTCAGCTCAGATTGTATTTAAAAAACTATATTTTTCATTTTTGCATTGCTGTATAAATGATTTATGTATATGGCAAACCACCTATAATTTGTAACAGAAGTCAGCGTTGGTCGTGGGATCTGTTTCCCCTTTCCCCTCTCCCTCTCCCTGCCCCGCCCCTGCGGCCGTCCGGGGAGAACCCTAGCACGTGCCGCTGGTTTCCACGCTCCCATTTCCTCCTCCTCCTCCGCCACCGTCGGCGCACACTGACGGGCAAAGCCCGGTAAGCATGGGCGGCGGCAGGGCCTTCTCTCCCTCTGGCCAGGCAGTACCGGAAAAAGCCCCTATCCCGACGACCAGATCTATGCTGATGGGGGCCGTAGGCATATACAGAGATATGCCGACAGCCTAGCGGAAAACGTCGACGGCTGGGATGTCGACATAGGCAGCACGTGGCGACTATTGGGCTGTCTGGTGCTGGAATATGTCGACGGCCTGGCCGTTAACATACCCGTCCGCATAGATCTAAAGCTATGTTGAAGGCGTGGCCATCTCCATATTCCTGCACCAGGACGGCCCAGTAGCCGCCACGTTGCAGAGTCATGCCGACGGCCTGGCCGTCGGCATGTCCCTGCCACATGGCGGCTCGTGGTTGGAGCCGGCTTGATGGCGATGAGTAGATGTCGACAGCTGTAGGGTCGTTGTCAGCATAGCTCGCTATGCCGACGGTGATTCTATGTTGACGGCTCGACCTGGATAGGTCAACGTACGAGTTGCCGATGGATCTATGCCGGCAGCGACCGTCGGCATATGTATATCCGACGGGGTTTGTGCCCATGCCGACAGAGTTCGATTATGGTAGTGAGGTCGTCACGGCAAAAGTTTGGCGTGGTCCTTCCACCCAGGGCTGGTTGTTCCTTGTGCATGCTCCGACGCCCTGGCCCCTTGGAGTCGGATTTTTGAGCTCTGGGTCACCTCTGGTCATGCCAAGGCAGGATCTTGTGGGCTAGATGGGTCGCGTCCTCATGTTATTGTGACGGTTGACGGATCATGGCATCTTCGGGAGGGACCGTTATGCTGTCGGACAGATCGGCGCCATTAGCCGTGGTCATGTCGGCGTGTCAGCTCGCCTAGGCCGAGGCTTTTTCAACGGCGGCCATCAGTAGTCATTCGATCGTGTCCTAGGTCCAC
>NW_025229172.1:13444-14780 GCF_018294505.1 Triticum aestivum | reverse complement strand
GCAAGTCCGGGACCAACTCAACATGGCTAAGTTTCTGCCGTAAGTCGAAATCCTATTAATCTCCAATGACTACATAAAAACGAATAGCCCACGTTCCAAACGATTTTTTTGACATGAAAAAGAAAAAGGCAGCCCAAGCAACAAGGAGACGACGGCTGTTCGTCTTAAAGTAAACTCGATGGGCATCCTTATTACGTATTAGAGTATGACACGGCCGTACCCGTACGTAGCTATATAAAAACCCGGTTTAGCTCAAAAAAATAAAATAACCCGGCTAATCGGAAACAAACGCACGGCCTTCTCGATTCCATCTAATCCTCTATCCGTCCATCACAAATTCTCGCTCGATCCCGCCGTCATGGAGCAGTCCACCTGGCCAGACCTCCCACCGGACGTGCTCCATGACATCTCCAGTCGCCTTCGCGATGCGGTCGACTTCCTCCGTTTCAGCGCCGTCTGCAGGCCGTGGCGCGACTCATCCAAGCCGATCCACTCCTTCCCACCGTGGCTCCTCCCCACGCCGGAGGAAGACTCCGTCCCACTAAGGTTCAGGTGCCTCTTCTCCAAGTCCAGCTACCGCGCGTTGCTGCCTATCGCCGAATCCGGGAGGAGGATCTGGCTGTCTACTCACGATGCAACCACCATCCGGTACCTCACGGTCGAACATCGCCGCCCTAGCCTGCACGACCCTCTAACCGGAGCCGTCACCCGTCTGCCTCTCTTGCCGCATAAGTGCTGCGTGGACGGCCGATGGGAGGAAAACCTCCACGGCGCTGTCTATGCTGATGGTACGACCCTTCTCTACGGTGTCTCCACCGTCTTCGAGGACACCAAGACCATAGCCAGCTTCACGGCGGTGCTCCTGCAACCTGGTGATGCAGAGTGGACGTTCGTGGAGACGATCTTTGAGAACACCAATAGGAGCCGAGAGTACTGCGCCACTTACCGTAATGGCAGAATCCTGGTAACTATTGAGTCTAGCGTGTGGCAAATCTCTACACAGCGGGGGGTTGACAACATGGGGATCCCATTGCAGCGGCTACCAACTATGTGTGGAAATTACTTGGAGCAATACAGTTACCTCCTTGAGTCCCGTGGCGAGCTTTTGTGGGCGACCATCCATGTCCGGACATACTACAATGATTCGCGCAGGTTCTCCATGTGGGTGTGCGCGCTAGACGGGGATAAGAGACAGTGGGTGAGAAAGGATGGCTACAGCCTGGCCGATCGCGCCCTCTTCTTGGGGTCGCCCAACAGCTTTGCCATCGACGCCTCCGTGCTTGTTGGCCATGGAGGCTCCGTCTACTTCGTCTACACCAATAGTAAGGCCGCGCCA
>NW_025229172.1:5548-11752 GCF_018294505.1 Triticum aestivum | reverse complement strand
TATGTGTAGTGATGGATCAAGAGAAAATGTGTGGGCACTGATGCACAAAAATATTGCTCCTATTATTATACTATACTCATGTAAGTATAGACATTAATCTCAACATATATAATTACATATAGAAGAAAGTTGAAGAACATTTGCTCCTAGTCTAAAAGAGTGAATGTTTGGAGTGAATCGTTTTCTTTACTGCTTCCACCCTTAGGTGAAACCTTAGGAGTTGTGGCGCCAGCGCCGATCTACCTCGCCCCAGGCAAGATCACGGGCCCCCTCTTCTCCCGTGAAACTATAGGAGCTGTGGAGACGTTTATAGGAGGCCGTTCCTCCTCATCTCTTCCTTGTAGAAGATATGTGGAGGAACGACCATCACCAATATTCGAAATACCACTGAGGGAGTGTCCACGATATATACAACCATTAGAGAGATGACAGTTGTTGAGAGCCTTGATGGACTGAAAGTTGGCTCAAATGCAGAGTACGTGATTCTTCTAGGTTTGACTTATGCTAGGTTTAGTCTGTGTCTTGACTTTGCAATTCAAATCCAATGTGTTTTTTCTTCATGTTAGGTCCGTGTGTTCACTAGCGGATGACAAAGATGATCTCGTGGAGATTCATAGTTAGGGAGATCTAGGCCCCCCACAGGATGGCTGCAGTGGCTGAGAGGGCGGCTGCCTACCACGATTCTCTCTTGCAGTGGTCGAGAGGGCGGTTGAAGTGGCAGGCGATGCCGAGAGGGCGGCTGCAACAGCACGGAGGGTGAAGTCCTACGCCGAGGTCACGGTTGCCTCTGCAGAGAGGACGGCTACAACTACTGAGATGGCTGAGTCATCCGCCAAGACTGCTTGACCATTAGTCGATACCTCGGCGGCTGCCCTTGTGGCGATCGAGACTGCAGCGCCCCCCTTGACGGACCTCATAGGTTAGCATGAATTAAATATAATTATTCTTTGTTGTGAGATTCTTAGGTTATAATTGATTGTGACACTGGTTGGTTGGTACAATATAGTATGAGTTCGTTCGCTAAACATGACTTAAATTCAAATTAAATCTAAATGTTCAAATGGTATCAAAAGGTAGTATTGTTCAACAATGTAGCCATTAAGGATTTGTGTCTTGCTTTTAGTCTGATGGTGCTCCCACTAGTAGAAAAGGGGGCAATGGTCCAGGCCGGTCCAGCCCATTAATCCCGGTTCAATCCAGAACCGGGACCAATGGGAGCATTTGACCCGGTTCGTGAGCCCCGCGGGATGGCCGGGCCACGTGGGCCATTGGTCCCGGTTCGTCTGGACCTTTTGGTCCCGGTTGGTGGGACGAACCGGGACCAATGGGCCACACTCCTGGCCCACCACAATTGGTCCCGGTTGGTGGCTTGAACGGGGACCGAAGGCAAACCTTTAGTCCCGGTTCATGCGACTAACCGGGACCAATGGTGGTGCCTATATATACCCCCCTCGCGCAAGAGCAGAGCACACTCCTCTGTTTTTTCTGGCCGAGGGGGAGAGGGCTTGGTGGTGCTCTACCTCACCTCCTATGCACACAAGGTGTTCGATGGAATGCGCGAGCCACACTACTTAGGGTTTCTCCTCTCCAAGCTCGACCGCCAAGCTCCATTTTCCTCCATATTTCTCTAGGTTTAGCGGTCCGTCACGCCCCGTCCCCGTCTTCAACGTCGTCGATCACCCGCACCGATCTCATCGCCGGCACCACCGTGGTGAGCCTCTTGTTCTTATCTTCTTTCTGAAAGGAAAAATATTCTTATTTGTATGTTTAGATAGATATATACTTGTATAATTTTCTTACTTTTATTATTGCATCTTATATAGTGCGATGCTTTTGGTATCCACCCCCGTCGGCCCTCGTCCTGTCTATGATTCGGATGTGGTATATATTATCTTTTCATAACTATTGGTTCATTTATTGTTTATGACAATTATGCCGACCAACGTGACATAGATTTTATTCATCTAGGAGGTTGTTGAACCGGAAATTCCAACCGACCCTATTGTCGAGAGGTTAAATTTAGTTGAAGAAGAAAACAATTTGTTAAAGGAAAAAAATAGAAAAATTGAGGAGGAGAAGATGATATTGGAGTTGCATGTTGCGGATGTCGTCGATGATCACAAGATCAAGATGGATGCAATGCGCTTGAAGATTAGAAAGATTAGAAAATATGCCATTCATACCGAGGCTTGGTATCATTATGCCGTTGGATCAGTTGTTACATTGGTTGCGATTATGATCGCATTTGTTTTCGCATTGAAATGTTTTACATAGTTTCAGTGTATGGTTTAATTAATTTAGATGCTCTGCAGAGCTCTATGTTGTTAGATGAGAACTATGTATGTACTTTGGTTTTAATGTGATGATGAACTTCTATTAATTTGGTCACTTAATTATCTATTCATGATGTTCTGTAATGATTTTTGACACAGTTAATTATATATAATGCACACAGATGAACCAGCAATGGATGTACGGTTCAAGACACACCTCCGAGTACATTAAGGGCGTGCATAATTTTCTCGAAGTGGCTGAGGCAAACAAGCAGAATGGTTTTATGTGTTGTCCATGCCCTATATGTGGGAATACGAACTCTTACTCTGGCCGGAAAATCCTCCACACCCACCTGCTTTACAAGGGTTTCATGCCACACTATAATGTTTGGACGAGGCACGGAGAAATAGGGGTTATGATGGAAGACGGCGAAGAAGAAGAGTACGATGACAACTATGTACACCCTGAATACGGTGATGCTCCAAAAGATCAAGAGGAACCAGACCATGTGCACGATGATGCTGCAACGGGCGAAGCTGCTGAAGATCAAGAGGAACCAGACGATGTGCCCGATGATGATGATCTCCGCCGGGTCATTGTCGATGCAAGGACGCAATGCGAAAGTCAAAAGGAGAAGCTGAAGTTCGATCGCATGCTAGAGGACCACAAAAAAGGGTTGTACCCCAATTGCGAAGATGGCAACACAAAGCTCGGTACCGTACTGGAATTGCTGCAGTGGAAGGCACAGAATGCTGTGCCTGACAAAGGATTTGAGAAGCTACTTAAAATATTGAAGAAGAAGCTTCCAAAGGATAACGAATTGCCCGACAGTACATACGTAGCAAAGAAGGTCGTATGCCCTCTAGGATTGGAGGTGCAGAAGATACATGCATGCCCTAATGACTGCATCCTCTACCGCTGTGCGTACAAGGATCTGAACGCATGCCCGGTATGCGGTGCATTACGGTATAAGAACAGACGAGATGACCCTGGTGATGTTGACGGCGAGCCCCCCAGGAAGAGGGTTCCTGCGAAGGTGATGTGGTGTGCTCCTATAATACCACAGTTGAAACGTCTGTTCAGAAACGGAGAGCATGCCAAGTTGATGCGATGGCACAGTGAGGACCGTAAGAAAGACGGGAAGTTGAGAGCACCCGCTGACGGGTCGCAGTGGAGAAAAATCGAGAGAAAGTACTGGGATGAGTTTGCAAGTGAGCCAAGGAACATATGGTTTGCTTTAAGCGCGGATGGCATTAATCCTTTTGGGGAGCAGAGCAGCAATCACAGCACCTGGCCCGTGACTCTATGTATGTATAACCTTCCTCCTTGGATGTGCATGAAGCGGAAGTTCATTATGATGCCAGTTCTCATCCAAGGTCCTAAGCAACCCGGCAATGACATTGATGTGTACCTAAGGCCATTAGTTGAAGAACTTTTATAGCTGTGGAATGGAAACTGTGTACGTACGTGGGATGAGCACAAACAGGAGGAATTTAACCTAAAGGCGTTGCTGTTCGTGACCATCAACGATTGGCCCGCTCTCAGTAACCTTTCAGGACAGACAAACAAGGGATACCACGCATGCACGCACTGTTTACTTGACACCGATAGTATATACCTGGCAAGCTGCATGAAGAATGTGTACCTGGGCCATCGTCGATTTCTTCCGACCAACCATCAATGTCGAAAGAAAGGCAAGCATTTCAAAAGCGAGGCAGATCAATGGAAGAAGCCCGCCATGCGTACCGGTGATCACGTACTTGCTATGGTCAATGATTTACACGTAATCTTTGGAAAGGGTCCCGGCGGACTAGCTGTTCCGAGTGACGCTGAGGGACACGCACCCATGTGGAAGAAGAAATCTATATTTTGGGACCTACCCTACTGGAAAGACCTAGAGGTCCGCTCTTCGATCGACGTGATGCACGTGACGAAGAACCTTTGCGTGAACCTGCTAGGCTTCTTGGGCGTGTATGGGAAGACAAAAGATACAGCTGAGGCACGGGAGGACCTGCAACATTTGCACGAAAAAGACGGCATGCCTCCAAAGCAGTATGAAGGTCCTGCCAGCTATGCTCTTACCAAAGAAGAGAAGGAAATCTTCTTTGAATGCCTGCTTAGTATGAAGGTCCCGACTGGCTTCTCGTCGAATATAAAAGGAATAATAAATATGGCAGAGAAAAAGTTTCAGAACCTAAAGTCTCATGACTGCCACGTGATTATGACGCAACTGCTTCCGGTTGCATTGAGGGGGCTTCTACCGGAAAACGTCCGATTAGCCATTGTGAAGCTATGTGCATTCATCAATGCAATATCTCAAAAGGTGATCGATCCAGAAATCATACCAAGGCTAAGGAGTGATGTGGTGCAATGTCTTGTCAGTTTCGAGCTGGTGTTCCCACCATCCTTCTTCAATATCATGACGCACGTTCTAGTTCATCTAGTTGACGAGATTGTCATTCTGGGCCCCGTATTTCTACACAATATGTACCCCTTTGAGAGGTTCATGGGAGTCCTAAAGAAATATGTCCGTAACCGCGCTAGGCCAGAAGGAAGCATCTCCATGGGCCATCAAACAGAGGATGTCGTCGGGTTTTGTGTTGACTTCATTCCTGGCCTTAAGAAGATAGGTCTCCCTAAATCGCGGTATGAGGGGAGACTGACTGGAAAAGGCAGGCTTGGAAAGGACTCAATAATATGCAGGGACGGATATTCTTGGTCTCAAGCCCACTACACAGTTCTACAGAACTCTACCTTGGTGACCCCGTATGTCGATGAACACAAGAACAGTCTGCGCTTCAAACACCCGGAGCAGTGCGACGACTGGATTACATGTGAACACATCAGGACTTTCAGCAGTTGGTTGGAAGCACGTATCAGAGGTGACAACACTGTTTGTGATGAGCTGTACTTGTTATCCAGGGGACCATCTTTGACTGTATTGATTTGGAAAGGATACGAGATAAATGGGAATACATTTTACACGATTGACCAAGATCAAAAGAGCACCAACCAAAACAGCGGTGTCCGCTTTGATGCAACAACCGAGAGGGGAAAGGACACATATTATGGTTACATAGTGGACATATGGGAACTTCACTACGGACATGATTTTAAGGTCCCTTTGTTTAAGTGCAAATGGGTCAATCTGTCAGGAGGCGGGGTACAGGTAGACCCACAGTACAGAATGACAACAGTGGATCTGAAAAATCTTGGGTACACTGACGAACCGTTCGTCCTAGCCAATGATGTGGCACAGGTTATCTATGTGAAGGACATGTCCAGCAGACCGAGAAAGAGAAAAGATAAGGAAGCAAATACATCATACGATGAGCCAAAGCACCACATAGTTCTTTCAGGAAAAAGGGACATCGTGGGAGTGGAGGACAAGACAGACATGTCTGAAGATTATGAAAAGTTTCATGAAATTCCTCCCTTCAAAGTCAAGGCTGACCCCAGCATCCTGATAAACGATGAAGATTATCCATGGTTACGGCGCAATAAGCAAATGACACAAGCGAAGAAAAAGTGAAGACTTTCTCCTGCAACTATTATGATGATACCATGCCAACTTTGTAACTGACGAGTATGATACCATTGTTTGTTTTGTACATGCACATGCTATGTGTGGGTCAATTTATGATACCATGCCAACTTTCAACTTTTTCAGAGTTCATTTGAAATGCTTTAATGTCTTATGGTTCGGCCCTCGTAATAATTAAAAATAGCAACAATAAGTATTTTGTTGTAAGTAGAAACAAAATAAAATAAATAAAGCAAGAAAGAAAACAAAAAAAGTGTTTTCAAATTTGAAAAGTAATGGCACTAACAGAAAGTTTATAATTTTCCTAAAACTAAAAGCAAAAAGAATTAAAAAATAAAGCAAAAAACAAAAGAAAATAAATAATGCAGAAAACAAAACAAAAAAAC
>NW_025229172.1:0-4541 GCF_018294505.1 Triticum aestivum | reverse complement strand
CGCGCCCCGCGCCCTGAGCCCCTGCCCCGTCGTCGTCGCCCGCCCCCGCGCGCCGCCACCGCTGTGATCCGCCGCGCCGCACCGGCTCTATTTTTTCTTTCATTTTTATTAGTTTTATTCTTTTGTTCAATGTATATATATATGTGTATGTATGTGGCTATATATATATGCGGCTCTGTTTTTTTTTCATTTTTATTAGTTTAGTTTTTTTGTTTATATATATATATATATATAATGTATATGTGTATGTATGTGGCTATGTGTATGTAATGTTTAAAAATTGTTCAGATTATGTTTTTGTTGATATATGTATTTATTGTTCATATGAGTATTAATGTTTTCATATATGCAAAAGATAGATTTTTAGAAAAGTTAGGTTTTTTTCTGTTCATAGATTTTTTTTGTTGATATTAATTATTGTAGAATATGCAAATGTTTGTATATTCATATGAACAATGCATTAGGCAAAACCTTTGTTTTTTTTTCGAAATTTTCTATTTGAACATTTTTTTTAAAACAAGCAATACTAAAAGGATGAGAGGAAAAAGGAAAATAAGAAGCGGAAGAAAGGAGAAAAAGAGGAGAGGAAGAAGAGGAGAAATAAATAAGAAGAGGAAAAAAGAAGAAAAAGAAGAGGAGAAGAAGAAAGGAATAGAGGAGAAAGAAGAAATTCTATTTTTTCTTCTTCTCCTCTTTTTTTTCTTCTTTTACTTCTTCTTCTTCTTCCTTCTTCCTTTTTCCTCTTTTCTTCGAGGCGACCCTAAACCCTAGAGAAGCAGCGTCGAGGCCACTAACATGATTCCTTATTGTGATTAGCTAGCTAGTTCTACGTTTGCCACTATGTACCATGTTTGAATAATAATTGACATGTTGTCAATATTTGCAGAAACTATGGAGCACTCCCGAGACGAAGAAACAGAAGCGATGTTGGGGGAAATAATCGCAAATGGAAGTGATGATGTTGCGTCATTTCTCATCGACACCGTTGGTCAGCTGGATGAAGAAGAGGGCTATGATTATGATGGCTTCGACCCATTAATGCCGGTACAAGAGGAGGACCATGTTCATGATGGCTCCGGTGACACAATGGAGGTACAAGACGAAGGAGACCGTGCTAACTACTCCGGTCACCGAACCGAGTCCGGCCAGGTATATATATATTAGTTAAGCCCGTGCTGACAAGTTAATTGATGCATCCATTGTTTTGGTATATGTACACATATTAATTACTGTCGTCTTTCTTCCTTATAATTTCTAGCCCTCCGGATCGAGCACAACTTCGGTAAGGAGACGAGGCCCGAAGAAAAAGTTGAGCTCGGATGAAAAGTTTGAGATCATAGAAATCGCGCCCGACGGCGAACCGATTGAACCCATCCGGACAAAGAAGGCATTTTCTGCTCAGTGCGGGGTTCTTGTTAGGGACAGGATCCCGATCAGCATCCAGCAATGGTATAAGCCTGCTAAGGATGAAGACGCTTAGGTGTCTTATGTCAATGATATGCAGAAAGAAGATCTTTGGAATGAGCTGAAGGAAAATTTCACCCTACTGCCAGAGGAGGATCCGGAGAAGCCACTTAAAGAGCAATTAATCAAGTCTTGTGCTCTTAAGAAGATGGCAGGCCTAATGAGGAGGTGGAGGAAAGAGCTGAACTAGTTTGTCAAGAAAAAAGAGACACCAGAATTCATCGGCAAATATGAGAAGATCAAAGATCACTGGCCCGCATTTGTGGCCCACAAGACATCGGAAAAGACTAAGAAGATGTCGGAGACAAACAAGAAAAATGCTGCGAAGAAGAAGCTTCACTATCGCACGGGGTCAGGTGGCTACCTCAAAGCCCGGCCTAAGTGCTCCAAGGCTGAGCATGATCTGCTTGAAAAAGGGATCGAACCAGAGACAATGCGCTGGCCAGACCGTTGCCGGACTTGGTTCTTCGGGGCTGGCGGAACCTTGGACCATGTAACAGGGCAGTGTCAGTGGACGGACGAGCAACTGCAAACACCAGTCAAGAACCTTCGACACTATATCGATGCAGCGCAGCGAGGGACGTTCCTTCCAAACAGCGAGAAGGACAAGCTCACAATGGCCCTTGGGAATCCCGAGCACCCTGGACGGACACGAGGCATGCCAGGCTCCCTTCCGTGGAAGGTTGGTTTTCCGGACGCAGGGGGTTACAAAACCCATGAGAGTAGGAAGAAACTGGAGCAGGACCAAATGCAGGCGCTGCTTGGAAGGGTAATGGGGTTAGAGGATCGAGAAGAGGAACGAGAAGCAGAGATCGCAACAAACGACATGCCGAAGCTTCCCCCGAAGCTACCCCGCCATCTCAGCGGAGAAGCAGCGTTGCTTCCACCGAGCTGCTTCAGCCGGAGCATGTCTTGACGGCTCCTGCCAGCTATCCCGTGGATGGTATCACGGAGTCTCAAAATTGCCACATTATGGCGCGATGCTATCCCGTGGATGCTGTTGGCCAAGTTTATCCTAGTGGACCCGGCACAACTTATCACTGCCAGCCGATTCCAAAAGGATTTGCTAAGGTGATGGTGGATGAAATAACAGAGGGATTTGAGGACCTCGTGCTTGAGCACCCTACCGGTGAAGGGGAGACTAGGCTGGGTTCTGCTCTGAAGACTCCATGCCTATGGCGGAAGGAGCTCATCGACCTTCTGAACTGGACGCCTCCGCCTCCTCCTCCTCCTCCGGCGAGTCAGGGCACTCCGCCTCCTCCACCGCCTCCTCCTCCGGCGAGTGACGATCAGGGCACGCGTGGCGGCACTCCGCCTCCTCCACCGCCTCCTCCTCCGGCGAGTGACGATCAGGGCACGCGTGGCGGCACTCCGCCTCCTCCACCGCCTCCTCCTTCGGCGAGTGACGATCAGGGCACGCGTGGCGGCACTCCGCCTCCTTCTCCGGCGCGTGACGGCACTCCGCCTCCTCCTTCTCCGCCTCGCCAGCAAGGGCGGAAGAGACCCGCCGCCGCCCCGGCTGCTCCGACGCGTCGTAGTCCTTCTCCTCCGCCTCGTAAGCAAGCACGAAAGAAGACAGACGCCGCAGCCGCTCCGTCTGCTCCGGCGTCTAGCAGCACAAGAAGAGAGAGGCAATACAGATACGGTCCACCTCTAAAGCCTCTAGAGAAGTTACCGTACGAGAGGACCAAGGAGGAAAACAATACGATCGTGCAGGCCCAAGTGAAGGAGTTCTTTGAAGGGGTGAAAGCAAAGATACATCCACCTCCGGAGGAGAAGGTAGATCCGGTGAAAGCAAAGCACACTCTCGATGCCCTGAGGAAACCACCAAAGTCTCCACCGAGAACCAACTATGAGCGCATTACTGAACAGACATATCTCCAAGCCAAGCGGTCGGGAACTACTGTCAGTGATAAAAGGTCAAAAGAACAACGAGCAAAGGGGAAAAAAATTGCCCAGCTCGGCGAACAAGCACAACAATCGTGCCCCCCGCTCAATGTGTCTAATCCTCCGGGGACGGTGGCCGGTTATGGCAATCTTGAAGATTACCTGCCTGACGATGTACTTCCTGATTTCATGGAGGTGGACTTATTCAGATACGAGTACGGGAAGCCTCTCGTCAAAGATGAAAAGTCTTTGACAACAATGATGCGAAGATTCCATAGTTGGTACATGAAAACCTGCAGAGAGTCTGAGGGGACGAACACTTTGTATCTGAAAATTAAAGAGGAGCACGACCTCGTTTCAAATGATGTGTTGTCTATTCCATTTGAGGAGTTCTTCGAGTTCTTCAATCAAAAGGCCCTCGATAAATTAATGGTCTTTTGCTACTGCCTGTAAGTACTATTTCTGTCATTAGTCTGTATATATAGCTCGGCTCTTTCATTGCATGTATTTATAATTAATTATCCTCAATATATTATGCAGATTGAAGATCGTCGAGTGCAAAAAAAATGAAATCTATGATATTGGGTTCATTAACACAAATATCATAGATGTATTTCTGGTTAAAAAGCGCGTCGAAGAGGCCGAGGACAACTTGCTACAATCATTGATCAAAAATCGAAACAAAGATACCATACTCTTTCCTTACAACGGCCCGTGAGTGTTACTATCGTGTGCATATTCGGTTTTCCTTATTACTCGAGCGAGGTTAATGTAATTGATGAGTTATGCATGCGTGCAGGTACCACTATATTCTTCTGGAGATTAAGCTTGAGCGTGGACTAGTAACCGTCTTAGACTCCAGACGGAAAGATCCCAGCACCTATGCGGACATGACTGAAATGCTCAGCAAGTAAGTTCAATCGATCATTATCGCACCATATCGGCAACTTTTTGTTCATTTCCTGATATCTCAAGTAATAATAATTATTTTCTTTGTCTTGCAGGGTTTGGAAACAGTTCACCGCACAAGCTCCGGGACTGCCGAAGGAGCTGCGATATGTATACCCGAAAGTAAGTACTACTGGCGCGCATCTCCCGTTGATTCTATAGCTATACTTTCATCAATGCCATTTATATAATGCTTCATTATCAGTTTGATTGACCTCTATTTCTCGTAAAGTGCTTGTGGC
>NW_025229171.1:26310-27004 GCF_018294505.1 Triticum aestivum | reverse complement strand
TGGTAGCTTGCTACTGCTCTGGAACACTTAGGCTGGCCGGCATGTGTCCTTCTTCGTTCCTGTGTCTGTCCCTTCGGGGAAATGTCACGCTTTGAGTACCGGAGTCCTGTTAGCCCGCTACAGCCCGGTTTACCGGAGTCCTGCTAGCCCAGTGCTACAGCCCAGACCCACTTGCTGATGACCGACACGTTCGAAGCTGGGTCATGGATGCCTGTCCCTGTAAGTCTGTGCCACTTTGGGTTTACGACTAGTCATGTCAGCCCGGGCTCTTTATCATATGGATGCTAGCGACACTATCATATACGTGAGCCAAAAGGCGCAAACGGTCCCGGGAAAAAGGTAAGACGACACCCGTGGGGATACCGTGCGTGAGGCCGCAAAGTGATATGAGGTGTTACCAGCTAGATCGATGTGACATCGAGTCGGGGTCCTGACACTATGTTAAAAACATTCCGAATGGAGAGCAATCCTCCCACTCAGGGGCTTAGCTACGACCCCATAATCACCTAAGTTAAGTACATTCTGCTCGGGGGCTTAGCCGCGACCCTGTAATCGCCTAAGTTAAAAACAATCCGAGTGGAGAGCAATCCTCCCACTCGGGGGCTTAGCTGCGACCCCGTAATCGCCTAAGTTAAAAACATTCCGAGTGGAGAGCAATCCTCCCACTCATGGCCTTAGATGCGACCCCGTAATC
>NW_025229171.1:10702-21847 GCF_018294505.1 Triticum aestivum | reverse complement strand
GCCTAAGTTAAAAACATTCCGAGTGGAGAGCAATCCTCCCACGGGGTGGGGGGGGGGGCTTAGCTGCGACCCCGTAATTCCCTAAGTTAAAAACATTCAAAGTGGAGAGCAATCCTCCCACTCGGGGGCTTAGTGTCACACCCTAGCTAGTCATGCATTAGAGTGTTGCATCATGTTTACTCTTTCATCAGAAACTTGAAATGGGGATGACAGAACCCCCAGTCCCCTCTGAAACCAACTAGGGTTACTAAAATAATTTTCAATGAACCTGAAATGCCCTTCTAAAATGCCCATCATTTTTGTCTTGGTTCAGAACCTCTGCCAAAAGTGGTGCACATTTTCCTAGGCCATCCTAGGGTTTTTGAATTAAATCATAAATATTTGAATTTGGGCATTTAAAATAATATAAAATATTTAAATGCTAAAATATCTCCAAACTAAAATGTTTCATGTAGGAAATAATCCAACTATGGGCCAGGAATAGTTTGGTGATTTTTGAAGTTGCCTAGGTATTTTATTAAATTCAACAAAGTTGCAGATATATATTAAATAAATCAGAAAACAGAAAAAAAGGGGGAAACTTACCTGGAGCCACCGCAGGCCCACCAGCCAGCCCACCTGGCCGGCCCAGCCCGGCCACCGCTCCAGCGAGCTGCTTGGCTTGCCAGGCAGGCAGCCAAGGTGCTCGGCGGCGGCACCGCAGCTCGCCACGCAGCTGCACGCCGCCCGGCCTCCCCCTCTCGCCGCCCTGATGGCCTGGACGAGCTCCACGTCGCGCCCCGACCCTCCTGGACACCTCCATTCGCCCCCAGTTCCTCTCCCTCGCGCTCCCACGCCATGACCGACGCCACCGTCGCCGCACCACCGCCGTAGCCGTGCTCCCCGTCGTCTCCACGCCGCGCCACCCTGTCCAGAAGCTCCGCCGTCCTCTACTCCTTCGAGCTAGCCGAGCCCCGAGCGCTCGCGTGCCTCGAAGCCGCCGCACCAACCTCGCCCGAACCGCCATCGCCGGAGATCCCCTTCGCCGTCGCTGCCGCAGCAGCTCGTCCCCGACCACGCCGTCCTTTCCATCAAGACCGCAGTGAGCTGGGCTAACTTCCCCTTCCTCTCTTTCTCTCTCTCGAGCACCACAGCGAGCGCACCAAGCTCACCCACACGCGCCGTCGCGGACCTCATCGCCGACGTGCTTCCGGCCACACTCCGGCCACAAGATGGTGTCCATCTTACTCACCGAGTCCCACAGCACCTAGCTAGCCACTCCACGAGCCTCACCGACCCCCCTAGCGCCAAGTTCATCCTCGACCGAACCCCGGTGGCCGCCAAAGTCGTCGCCGGCGCCAACTCCGGCCACCCCGACCCCAACGGACTCCGCCAAGAGCTGCGGTTTGTCCTCAGCTCCACTCCGGTGGTCTCCGCGGCCTCTTTGGTGGCCGAAATGGCCAAAACCACTCCCGCCGCCGCGTCTGGCTCGCCGGCGGCTAAACGCCGGCGTCGCCGGCTTTGACTTTGACCACGGGTGGGCCCTGGTTGACTCCCCTGAGTCAATGACAGGTGGGTCCCAGCCCTGCTAATTATACAGGATTAGTTTTAATCAAATCTTAATTAAAATAATCACCCTGACATGCGGGACCCACTGTCAGGTTTGACCCAGACCTGTTCCGTTGACCTGCTGACGTCACACTGACGTCAGGCTGACGCAGTAATTAATTTCTGGATTTAATTTAAATCAGGAAATTCCAGAATATTATTTAAACTTCAAAAATTCATAACTTTTATTCTGTAACTCCAAATTGGACAAATTATATATGAAAAATGATCAGAAAAATCCAATCTATCCATCTGTACTATTTTCATGCATGAGCAAACAAGTTAAATTGATGTTTTAAGCAGAACAAGGAAAAGCACTTTAAAAGGCCATATTTGAATTTGAAATTTGAATCCTTGATTCAAATTTGTTCAAACCCCTCTGATTTTAGTTGCATTAGCCCAACACACTCATATTGCTATGTTTCATGCATGCATCATATTGTTGCACATTGTTTGGTGATGGTTGTGTATCGGTGTCCTTTGCGACAGGTTCTGCCCCCGAGGAGTACCGTGATTACCCTAACGAAGAACCATATCAGTGCATCGAACCATCAGGCAAGCAACCAACCATTTGATCATATCGATACAATCCCATGTTCTCGCTCCTGCTCTCTTTTACTGCATTAAGACAACGCGATTCAAACTGCTGTGTGCTACGGTAGTTGAACCCATTTCCTCTGCATGACCTGTCATTGCCACAGTAACTAGATGAAACCCACTAGCATGTGTAGGAGTTGATTGAGCCCTATGTATGTGTTGTTCCTACCTTGCTATGCCTGCTATGCTTAGAGTCGTGTCAGGTCTGGTCCATCTGGGTGATGGGCTAGAGTGAAATGATTATGTCGATAATGAGAGTGGTGTGGTGAACACGATTTGGTAAAGGTATCGATGAGAGGCCATGTAGGAGTACATGGTGGGTTGTTTCATTGAAGCCGACCTTAAGCACTGAGATCTGTATGTGTGATTTAAGAATCAGCTACTACCATGCATTGGGCCCGAAACCAATGGACCCTCTCAGCTTCTTATTCACCCTAGTTCTCCGTCCAGGAGTTGCAGGTAGTTTCTGGTGTTTGTAGCCTACTGGAGGCCGTGGACAGCGCTGACCGTAGGGGTGGGCTGTGATGCGGTAGGTACGTGGCACGGTGTACCGAGTACCCGTTAGGTATCTCGGGAACCATGTTCACATCGTTCGGGGCCGTATGGGAAACTCCGGCCGGATCTCCTCATGGATGGAACCCGAATAGGCGATAAACCTGAACTAGAGACTTAGGTGATTATGTAGGTCGTGGCCGACACCCACGTTGGGCTTCCGCTTGAAGGTTGCCGAGTACATGCCGTGTAAGCGACGGTAAGTGGTGAGAGCGTGTATGAAGAAGTACACCCCTGCAGGGTTAACATGATCTATTCGAATAGCCGCGTCCGCGGTAAAGGACTACTTGGTTGCCTATACAGTTCATAGACAAGTAAATGGAAACTACTAAAAGCCTCAAGATAAGTGTGAGTGCCGAGGATGGCTCTTCTGTAGGAAGACGGAGGTGGATCCTCGGTAGTGTATTGAAGTGGTGAGTAGTGGACTCGTGTGCGCAAAACCATTTCAAGTTGGAGTATCGTAGGTTAGCCTAGCCAAGAGTCAAAGCTGGCTTGCTGCAATAACTCCACCAACCCTTCTTGATACTATGCATGTATGTAGGATCTGATGTAAGTCTTGCTGAGTACCTTTGTACTCATGTTGCTATAATCTACATTTTTACAGAAGACGCTGCAACCCCTTCTGATGGTTTCTATGTAGACGTTGACATCAACGAGTAGGCTAAAGACCCAGGTGGTGACCCTGAGCTTGTGAAGGACCACATAGTATAGCTAGGCTTTCCAAGCCTCTTTTATTTTACTAGTTGTCTGTACTCAGACAAGTTACTTCCGCTGCTGGTTTGTATGACTGTATGACTTGTATGTGGGGTCCTGAGACCCGTACCTTTGTGTATGTTATGTATGGCTCCCTGAGCCTTAAATAAAGTACTTGTGTCATAGAGTCATGTTGTGATGCTTCGTTGTATATGCACATATCGAGCATATTGTGTGTATGATTGAAATGCTTGGTATGTGTGGGATCTGACTATCTAGTTGTTTATCTTTAGTAGCCTCTCTTACCGGGAAATGTCTCCTAGTGTTACCGCTGAGCCATGGTAGCTTGCTACTGCTCTGGAACACTTAGGCTGGCCGGCATGTGTCCTTCTTCGTTCCTGTGTCTGTCCCTCCGGGGAAATGTCACGCTTTGAGTACCGGAGTCCTGTTAGCCCGCTACAGCCCGGTTTACCGGAGTCCTGCTAGCCAAGTGCTACAGCCCGGACCCACTTGCTGATGACCGACACGTTCGAAGCTGGGTCATGGATGCCTGTCCCTGTAAGTCTGTGCCACTTTGGGTTTACGACTAGTCATGTCAGCCCGGGCTCTTTATCATATGGATGCTAGCGACACTATCATATACGTGAGCCAAAAGGCGCAAACGGTCCCGGGAAAAGGTAAGACGACACCCGTGGGGATACCGTGCGTGAGGCCGCAAAGTGATATGAGGTGTTACTAGCTAGATCGATGTGACATCGAGTCGGGGTCCTGACAGCGTTGGCATCAGAGCCGGACTGCCTGTAGGTTCTCCAAGCCAAACTGGTCGATGTTGAGTCTAGAAATTCTTTAGTTATATGTAGGGGAATTGTTTGTGGGTTGGCACGTAATGCTCTTTTACTCCTTATACCTTATGACTTTCTGATCTGAGTCAGTCCATTCTTCCACCGGGGATAAGAAATTAGGATCTACTCTCTCTATCAGGATCACGTGTTACAAATCAATAGTACCTTATAAGTTTGATGGTTACAAGCCTAGTTCAGTTCTACTACCACATTATGTTGCCAGAATGGTTTCAGAACTTTGATATGATGATGTTGAGTATGTACGAAATACTTTGTCAAATGTCTCAAAATCCTTTTTGAGCATTTACAGCTGTTATGCTGCCGAAATTTTGCTAGAAATTCTAATGCCTTTGCATTATGATTATGCTTTCAGATGGCAACTCGCGACCTCAATCAAGTGGTTCGCCTGACTCGATGCCTAGATGTACCCGGCCATACTGCTAAGTTGGTCAGGGTAATGACTGAGGCTGGATACCGCTGGTATCCTGAGTACACGGTCGAAGAGCAATTCCGGGACTTCAATCAAAGCCAGTATCTCTGCACTGTCAGGATATTTCCATCTTATCCTAGATCCACCGAGCCTCTTCACTGCTCCTATGGACTCGGGGTTACTATTGAGATGGCTGTGCAGGACGCCGCCTACTCTATGATGACCATTATGCGAGTCAGATCTGGTTTATTTCGGGACTCTGACTTCCGGTATATGCCAGGATCACTTCCGGGAGCACAAGGGTATCTCCAGGCTATCTATGCTGACCCCACTCAGGAGGATTCACGGACTCGCACCACTGCTGAGATGCTCGAGGATAAGGACCGTGAAAATCGGGCCTTAAGGTTAGAGCTCTTCAATACCCGTGCTGACCACTGGGCTACTTTGACTCGGTTCGCACCGGCGGTGCAAGCTGGATATTCAGATATGCGCGATCTCTATCCTGTGAGATCTGCTCAGCCAGACGTGATGGTTTGGCGTGATGTAGGAGGCATCACCCCACCTCGCGGTCCCCGTAGGCCACCGTTTGTTGGTCCAAGGCCTCATCCTAGCCCCTATGGTCCACAAGCTCCGCGAGACCGTCTGTTTCCGGATGATCATGTTGAACTTCCAGGCTATGGAGGCGACTTCTACGAGGACTACTACGGATCGGTCTGAGTTAGTGGTAGTATCACTAGTTCGCACTAGCTGTGTCTTCTATCGTCCCGCGTGACTCGTGGGATATGACCTAGTTGTACTCTTTCCGGAGGAGTAGAAAAATAATGTATAGGAGCTTGGAATGCCTCCGATGAGATGTAATCCTCTTTTCACCGTAATAGTACTTTGTTTGGTCTTGTACTAAACCCTGTATGGTGTGTATGACGATGGAATAAAAGAAGCAGTTTCTGTATCTACCATGTCATACGGATGATCATCTTGCATTCCGGGTTATTCCTTACATCTTGTATCCCATGTTGGAATTTTATCATCCTGACTAAATCATTGCCTTGTTTACCTAGGATGGTCAACACGCGCGCTAACCCTGCTTCTCAAGAGCAGGCCGAAGGCAGTGAAGTCAGGGATGCAAATCTGCCTCATCCTCCTTCACTAGCCGAGGTTATGATGGAAGCTGAGAGAAACAAGCGGGAGACCAACCGTTTGTTGGAGCGTATTGAACAGAATACAGCACACCATCAGAGGGCTAACGTGGTGTCACTCAGTGATTTTATCAAATTGCATCCACCCACGTTCCACCACTCCGTCGAGCCTGTCGACGCTGATGACTGGCTTCGCAATATCTCTCACAAACTGCGTTCCGCGCTGGTAGCGGAGGCTGACAAGGTCACCTTTGCTGCATATCATCTTGAAGGCCCCGCCAGTCTATGGTGGGAGAATTATGGAGCTATGCGCCCAGCGGGCCATGTCACTACTTGGGCTGAGTTCAGCGAGGCTTTCCGTGAACATCACATTCCGGAGGGTCTCATGGACCGTAAACGTCAAGAATTTTGCAGTTTCACCCAAGGCCGATTTTCTGTGTATGCCTATAGCAGGGAGTTTGGTAATCTCGCCCGATATGCAACTGAGGAAGTGTCTACTGACGCCAAGAAGCAAGCAAGGTTCCATAAGGGACTTAGTCCTGAGCTTCGCCGCGACCTCCGTCTGCATGAGTGCACATCTTTTCAGAAACTTGTCAACAAAGCCATCAGTGCTGAAACTGGTCAGACTGACTATGACGCAACACGCAAGCATGGCCGTGACATGGGTTCCTCATCTGGTGCTGGTCCTCAGAAGCGCCGCGTGTGGGTGCCCAACACCGCCCTGCCACCCAGGTTCACACCGAGGCCATCTTACCAGGCGCCTCGCCCCGTTCAACAGTCTGCACCGGCCAAGCCCTATGGGGGTCCAACCAATAATGCTCCTCCACGTACCAGTTCCGTGACTTGTTTCAAATATGGGGAATCTGGTCACTATATGCGTGAGTGTCCCCAGACCAACCCCAACCAATCTGCTAAAGCTGTTGGCCATGGCAAGCCGACAGGAAAAATATTCCACGCTAAGGCGGTCGCCGCTTCACGTGGCCATGTCAACTGTATCTCTGCCGAAGAAGCTCAAGAGGATCCCAACGTCGTTCTCGGTACGCTTCTTGTTAATTGCCACCCGGCATCTGTTCTTTTCGATACAGGAGCCTCTCATTCTTTTATATCTGAAAACTATGCTCGCTTGCATAACGTCGCATTCGGTGATATGCCAACCTCTATGGTAATTCAAACTCCGGGATCCAAATGGCAAACTTCTAGAGTAAGCCATGGAAATGAAATCCAAGTCGACAGACTTGTTTTTCTCGCATCTTTGATAGCCCTTAAATCTTCAGATATTAATATCATTTTGGGTATGGACTGGATGTCAGCTCATCAAGCCAAAATTGATTGCTTCTCTAGGACTGTTCAACTCACCCATCCTTCGGGGAAGATAGTCAATGTCTTGACCCGAATAGCCAAGCGACAATTATATTCTCTTAACGCCAGCCCTTTGCCAGACCTTGAGGACGTGCCGGTAGTCTGTGACTTCCCGGATGTCTTCCCAGAGGAATTGCCAGGTGCTCCACCTGACAGGGATGTTGAGTTCGTAATAGATCTCATTCCAGGAACCGTTCCGATTGCTAGATGACCCTATAAGATGGCACCACTAGAACTAGCCGAGCTTAAGAAACAACTCGATGAGTCCTTGAAAAAGGGTTTCATCCGCCCTAGTTCATCTCCGTGGGCTTGCCCCGTCCTGTTCGTTAAGAAGAAGGATGGTACGGACCGGATGGTTGTAGATTACCGACCTGTCAATTTGGTCACAATCAAGAACAAATATCCACTTCCCAGGATCAACGACCTGTAGGATCAGCTCGCTGGATCCTCAGTCTTCTCCAAGATGGATTTGAGGTTGGGCTACCATCAAATAAAAATCAGAAACGGGGACATTCCTAAAACGGCCTTTGTTACTCGTTATGGCCAATACGAGTACACCGTCATGTCCTTCGGTTTAACCAACACTCCAGCCACCTTTTCTCGGTTAATGAACTCAATCTTCATGGAGTATTTGGATAAATTCGTCGTAATTTATCTCGATGATATACTCATCTACTCCAAGAACGAGGAAGAACATGCCGAACATTTAAGGCTAGTGTTGAAGAAACTTCGAGAGCATCGCCTTTATGCCAAATTTTCGAAATGTGAATTCTGGTTGTCAGAAGTGACCTATCTGGGTCATGTAATATCTGGTAAAGGTATTGTTGTTAACCCTGAGCGAGTTCAAGCCGTCCTTAATTGGACTCCACCTGAATCGGTCAAGCAAGTTCGGAGTTTTCTGGGCTTAGCGAGCTATTGCCGTCGCTTTCTCGAGAACTTCTCCAAAGTTGCTAAACCTCTAACCGAACTCCTCAAGAAAGATAAAAAGTTCGAATGGACTCCACAATGTGAGCACAGCTTTCAGGAAATGAAAAGACGCCTGACCTCTGCTCCCGTGCTGGTACTGCCAAACTTCTCCAAGGACTTTGTTATCTACTGCGACGCCTCGCGACAAGGACTAGGTTGCATTCTTATGCAAGATCGACACGTAATTGCTTACGCTTCACGGCAATTGCACCCACATGAGGAGAATTATCCTACTCATGATCTAGAGCTTGCAGCCGTAGTCTACGCACTTAAGACCTGGCGACATTACCTCCTCGGTAATCGTTGCGAAATATTCACTGATCACCAAAGTCTGAAGTACATTTTCACCCAACCGGATTTGAATCTCAGGCAGAGACGTTGGGTTGAATTGATCACAGACTTCGACTTAGGAATAACCTACACCCCAGGGAAAGCCAACGTCATGGCTGATGCGCTAAGTCGTAAATCTTATTGTAACAACCTGATGTTACAACAAAGTCAACCGCTTCTCCATGAGGAATTTCGGAAGCTTAACCTTCACATTGTACCTCAAGGTTTTCTTTCCACCTTTGTGGCAAAACCTACCCTTACGGATCAAATTATCGAAGCACAGAAGGTAGATCCGGGAATCTCCCGCATCAAGAGGAACATTCAGAAAGGAACTGCGGATTGTTTCTCCATTAATGATCAAGGAGTCGTATACTTCGGGAATCGACTAGTGGTTCCCAAAGTGCGCAACCTAAGGCGATTAATCCTTAAGGAAGCTCATGAATCTCCTCTCACCATTCATCCCGGTAGTACTAAGATGTATCAGGACCTACGCCAGAGGTTCTGGTGGACTAGGATGAAGAGAGAAATTGCTCAGTATATTGCAAATTGCGACGTCTGTCGTCGTGTAAAAGCAGAGCACCAACGGCCTGCTGGCACCCTTCAACCCTTAGCTATTCCTGAATGGAAATGGGATAAAATTGGTATGGATTTCATTACCGGTTTTCCCAGGACCAAGAGAGGGAATAATGCTATCTTCGTCGTGGTCGATCGTCTTTCCAAAGTAGCCCATTTCTTACCTGTTCGTGAGAGTATAACCGCTAGTCAGCTGGCAGATTTGTACATCTCCCGAATAGTGTCCCTCCATGGTGTTCCTTTGGAAATTAACTCGGATCGAGGAAGTCTTTTCACCTCTCGATTTTGGGAAAGTTTCCAAAATGCTATGGGGACTCGTCTCTCCTTTAGCACCGCTTTCCACCCTCAGTCGAGTGGTCAAGTGGAACGCGTCAATCAGATTCTAGAAGACATGCTTCGAGCCTCTGTTATCTCATTCGGAATGGACTGGGAGAAGTGCCTTCCATTTGCCGAATTCGCCTACAACAACAGCTATCAATCTAGCTTGGGTAAAGCCCCTTTTGAAGTTCTCTATGGACGACGATGTCGAACACCCCTTAACTGGTCAGAGACCGGGGAAAGACAATTCTTTGGCCCGGATATGATTCAGGAAGCAGAAGAACAAGTTCGCATCATTCGTGAAAAGTTGAAAACAGCCCAATCTCGTCAAAAGAGTCAATATGACCGAAAGCATAAGGCTATGACTTTCGAGGTTGACGAGAAGGCTTATCTTCGGGTCACCCCTCTGAAGGGAACCCATCGTTTCGGTATCAAAGGCAAATTGGCTCCTCGTTACATTGGACCTTTTCGCATTCTCGCCAAACGAGGAGAAGTTGCCTACCAATTGGAACTACCTCCGCACCTCTCCAGGGTCCACGATGTCTTCCACGTTACTCAACTCAGGCGTTGCTTCTCGGATCCTATCCATGAAGTGGACCACGAAACGCTTGATCTCCAAGATAATCTTACATATCGAGAGTACCCCGTTCGTATCCTCGATCAGGCCGAACGTACCACCCGACGTCATAATATCAAGTTTCTCAAAGTGCAATGGTCGCACCATTCTGAGGATGAAGCAACTTGGGAAAGGGAGGATCATCTTCGACTTGAATATCCCGCCTTCTTCCTGGAGGAACCCAAATCTCGGGACGAGATTCTTTTGAGTGGGGGTGAGTTGTCACACCCTAGCTAGTCATGCATTAGAGTGTTGCATCATGTTTACTCTTTCATCAGAAACTTGAAATGGGGATGACAGAACCCCCAGTCCCCTCTGAAACCAACTAGGGTTACTAAAATAATTTTCAATGAACCTGAAATGCCCTTCTAAAATGCCCATCATTTTTGTCTTGGTTCAGAACCTCTGCCAAAAGTGGTGCACATTTTCCTAGGCCATCCTAGGGTTTTTGAATTAAATCATAAATATTTGAATTTGGGCATTTAAAATAATATAAAATATTTAAATGCTCAAATATCTCCAAACTAAAATGTTTCATGTTGGAAATAATCCAACTATGGGCCAGGAATAGTTTGGTGATTTTTGAAGTTGCCTAGGTATTTTATTAAATTCAACAAAGTTGCAGATATATATTAAATAAATCAGAAAACAGAAAAAAAGGGGAAAACTTACCTGGCGCCACCGCAGGCCCACCAGCCAGCCCACCTGGCCGGCCCAGCCCGACCACCGCTCCAGCGAGCCGCTTGGCTTGCCAGGCAGGCAGCCAAGGTGCTCGGCGGCGGCACCGCAGCTCGCCACGCAGCTGCACGCCGCCCGGCCTCCCCCTCTCGCCGCCCTGATGGCCTGGACGAGCTCCACGTCGCGCCCCGACCCTCCTGGACACCTCCATTCGCCCCCAGTTCCTCTCCCTCGCGCTCCCACGCCATGGCCGACGCCACCGTCGCCGCACCACCGCCGTAGCCGTGCTCCCCGTCGTCTCCACGCCGCGCCACCCTGTCCAGAAGCTCCGCCGTCCTCTACTCCTTCGAGCTAGCCGAGCCCTGAGCGCTCGCGTGCCTCGAAGCCGCCGCACCAACCTCGCCCGAACCGCCATCGCCGGAGATCCCCTTCGCCGTCGCCGCCGCAGCAGCTCGTCCCCGACCACGC
>NW_025229171.1:0-9109 GCF_018294505.1 Triticum aestivum | reverse complement strand
AAACCCACTAGCATGTGTAGGAGTTGATTGAGCCCTATGTATGTGTTGTTCCTACCTTGCTATGCCTGCTATGCTTAGAGTCGTGTCAGGTCTGGTCCATCTGGGTGATGGGCTAGAGTGAAATGATTATGTCGGTAATGAGAGTGGTGTGGTGAACACGATTTGGTAAAGGTATCGATGAGAGGCCATGTAGGAGTACATGGTGGGTTGTTTCATTGAAGCCGACCTTAAGCACTGAGATCTGTATGTGTGATTTAAGAATCAGCTACTACCATGCATTGGGCCCGAAACCAATGGACCCTCTCGGCTTCTTATTCACCCTAGTTCTCCGTCCAGGAGTTGCAAGTAGTTTCTGGTGTTTGTAGCCTACTGGAGGCCGTGGACAGCGCTGACCGTAGGGGTGGGCTGTGATGCGGTAGGTACGTGGCACGGTGTACCGAGTACCCGTTAGGTATCTCGGGAACCCTGTTCACATCGTTCGGGGCCGTATGGGAAACTCCGGTCGGATCTCCTCATGGATGGAACCCGAATAGGCGATAAACCTGGACTAGAGACTTAGGTGATTAGGTAGGTCGTGGCCGACACCCACGTTGGGCTTCCGCTTGAAGGTTGCCGAGTACATGCCGTGTAAGCGATGGTAAGTGGTGAGAGCGTGTATGAAGAAGTACACCCCTGCAGGGTTAACATGATCTATTCGAATAGCCGCGTCCGCGGTAAAGGACTACTTGGTTGCCTATACAATTCATAGACAAGTAAATGGAAACTACTAAAAGCCTCAAGATAAGTGTGAGTGCCGAGGATGGCTCTTCTGTAGGAAGACGGAGGTGGATCCTCGGTAGTGTATTGAAGTGGTGAGTAGTGGACTCGTGTGCCCAAAACCATTTCAAGTTGGAGTATCGTAGGTTAGCCTAGCCAAGAGTCAAAGCTGGCTTGCTGCAATAACTCCACCAACCCTTCTTGATACTATGCATGTATGTAGGATCTGATGTAAGTCTTGCTGAGTACCTTTGTACTCATGTTGCTATAATCTACATTTTTACAGAAGACGCTGCAACCCCTTCTGATGGGTTCTATGTAGACGTTGACATCAACGAGTAGGCTAAAGACCCAGGTGGTGACCCTGAGCTTGTGAAGGACCACATAGTATAGCTAGGCTTTCCAAGCCTCTTTTATTTTACTAGTTGTCTGTACTCAGACAAGTTACTTCCGCTGCTGGTTTGTATGACTGTATGACTTGTATGTGGGGTCGTGAGACCCGTACCTTTGTGTATGTTATGTATGGCTCCCTGAGCCTTAAATAAAGTACTTGTGTCATAGAGTCATGTTGTGATGCTTCGTTGTATATGCACATATCGAGCATATTGTGTGTATGATTGAAATGCTTGGTATGTGTGGGATCTGACTATCTAGTTGTTTATCTTTAGTAGCCTCTCTTACCGGGAAATGTCTCCTAGTGTTACCGCTGAGCCATGGTAGCTTGCTACTGCTCTGGAACACTTAGGCTGGCCGGCATGTGTCCTTCTTCGTTCCTGTGTCTGTCCCTTCGGGGAAATGTTACGCTTTGAGTACCGGAGTCCTGTTAGCCCGCTACAGCCCGGTTTACCGGAGTCCTGCTAGCCCAGTGCTACAGCCCGGACCCACTTGCTGATGACCGACACGTTCGAAGCTGGGTCATGGATGCCTGTCCCTGTAAGTCTGTGCCACTTTGGGTTTACGACTAGTCATGTCAGCCCGGGCTCTTTATCATATGGATGCTAGCGACACTATCATATACGTGAGCCAAAAGGCGCAAACGGTCCCGGGCAAAGGTAAGGCGACACCCGTGGGGATACCGTGCGTGAGGCCGCAAAGTGATATGAGGTGTTACCGGCTAGATCGATGTGACATCGAGTCGGGGTCCTGACAGCGTTGGTATCAGAGCCGGACTGCCTGTAGGTTCTTCAAGCCAAACTGGTCGATGTTGAGTCTAGAAATTCTTTAGTTATATGTAGGGGAATTGTTTGTGGGTTGGAACGTAAGGCTCTTTTTACTCCTCTATCTTATGACATTCTGATCTGAGTCAGTCTATTCTTCCACCGGGGGTTAAGGAATTAGGATCTATTCTCTCTATCAGGATCAACGACCTGTATGATCAGCTCGCTGGATCCTCAGTCTTCTCCAAGATGGATTTGAGGTTGGGCTACCATCAAATCAAAATCAGAAACGGGGACATTCCTAAGACGGCCTTTGTTACTCGTTATGGCCAATACGAGTACACCGTCATGTCCTTCGGTTTAACCAACGCTCCAGCCACTTTTTCTCGGTTAATGAACTCAATCTTCATGGAGTATTTGGATAAATTCGTCGTGGTTTACCTCGATGATATACTCATCTACTCCAAGAATGAGGAAGAACATGCCGAACATTTAAGGCTAGTGTTGAAGAAACTTCGAGAGCATCGCCTTTATGCCAAATTTTCTAAATGTGAATTCTGGTTGTCGGAAGTGACCTATCTGGGTCATGTAATATCTGGTAAAGGTATTGCTGTTAACCCTGAGCGAGTTCAAGCCGTCCTTAATTGGACTCCACCTGAATCGGTCAAGCAAGTTCGGAGTTTTCTAGGCTTAGCGAGCTATTGTCGTCGCTTTGTCGAGAACTTCTCCAAGGTTGCTAAACCTCTAACCGAACTCCTCAAGAAAGATAAGAAGTTCGAGTGGACTCCACAATGTGAGCACAGCTTTCAGGAACTGAAAAAACGCCTGACTTCTGCTCCCGTACTGGTACCGCCAGACTTCTCCAAAGACTTTGTTATCTACTGCGACGCCTCGCGACAAGGACTAGGTTGCATCCTTATGCAAGATCGACATGTAATTGCCTACGCTTCACGGCAATTGCACCCACATGAGGAGAATTATCCTACTCATGATCTAGAGCTTGCAGCCGTAGTCTATGCACTTAAGACCTGGCGACATTACCTCCTCGGTAATCGTTGCGAAATATTCACTGATCACCAAAGTCTGAAGTACATTTTCACCCAACCGGATCTGAATCTCAGGCAAAGACGTTGGGTTGAATTGATCACAGATTTCGATTTAGGAATAACCTACACCCCAGGGAAAGCCAACGTCATGGCTGATGCGCTAAGTCGTAAATCTTATTGTAACAATTTGATGTTACAACAAAGTCAACCACTTCTCCATGAGGAATTTCGGATGCTTAACCTTCACATTGTTCCTCAAGGTTTTCTTTCCACCTTGGTGGCAAAACCTACCCTTACGGATCAAATTATCAAAGCACAGAAAGTAGATCCGGGAATCTCCCGCATCAAGAGAAACATCCAGAAGGGAATTGCGAATTGTTTCTCCATTAATGATCAAGGGGTCGTATACTTCAGGGATCGACTAGTGGTTCCCAAAGTGCGAAACCTGAGGCGTTTGATCCTTAAGGAAGCTCATGAATCTCCTCTCACCATTCATCCCGGTAGTACTAAGATGTATCAGGACCTACGCCAGAGGTTCTGGTGGACTAGGATGAAGAGAGAAATTGCTCAGTATATTGCTAATTGCGACGTCTGTCGTCGTGTAAAAGTAGAGCATCAACGGCCTGCTGGCACCCTTCAACCCTTAGCTATTCCTGAATGGAAATGGGATAAAATTGGTATGGATTTCATTACCGGTTTTCCCAGGACCAAGAGAGGGAATAATGCTATTTTCGTCGTGGTCGATCGTCTTTCCAAAGTAGCCCATTTCTTACCTGTTCGTGAGAGTATAACCGCTAGTCAGCTGGCAGACTTATACATCTCCCGAATAGTGTCCCTCCATGGTGTTCCTTTGGAAATTAACTCGGATCGAGGAAGTCTTTTCACCTCTCGATTTTGGGAAAGTTTCCAAAATGCTATGGGGACTCGTCTCTCCTTTAGCACCGCTTTCCACCCTCAGTCGAGTGGTCAAGTGGAACGCGTCAACCAGATTCTAGAAGACATGCTTCGAGCCTCTGTTATCTCATTCGGAATGGACTGGGAGAAGTGCCTTCCATTTGCCGAATTCGCTTACAACAACAGCTATCAATCTAGCTTGGGTAAAGCCCCTTTTGAAGTTCTCTATGGACGACGGTGTCGAACACCCCTTAACTGGTCAGAGACCGGGGAAAGACAATTCTTTGGCCCGGATATGATTCAGGAAGCAGAAGAACAAGTTCGTATCGTTCGTGAAAAGTTGAAAACAGCCCAATCCCGTCAAAAGAGTCAATATGACCGAAAACATAAGGCTATGACCTTCGAGGTTGACGAGAAGGCTTATCTTCGGGTCACCCCTCTGAAGGGAACCCATCGTTTCGGTATCAAAGGCAAATTGGCTCCTCGTTACATTGGACCTTTTCGCATCCTCGCCAAACGAGGAGAAGTTGCCTACCAGTTGGAACTACCTCCGCACCTCTCCAGAGTTCACGATGTCTTCCACGTTTCTCAACTCAGGCGTTGCTTCTCGGATCCTATCCGTGAAGTGGACCATGAAACGCTTGATCTCCAAGATGATCTTACATATCGAGAGTACCCCATTCGTATCCTCGATCAAGCCGAACGTACCACGCGACGTCATAATATCAAGTTTCTTAAGGTTCAATGGTCGCACCATTCTGAGGATGAAGCAACTTGGGAAAGGGAGGATCGTCTTCGACTTGAATATCCTGCCTTCTTCTCGGAGGAACCCAAATCTCGGGACGAGATTCTTTTGAGTGGGGGTGAGTTGTCACACCCTAGCTAGTCATGCATTAGAGTGTTGCATCATGTTTACTCTTTCATCAGAAACTTGAAATGGGGATGACAGAACCCCCAGTCCCCTCTGAAACCAACTAGGGTTACTAAAATAATTTTTCAATGAACCTGAAATGCCCTTCTAAAATGCCCATCATTTTTGTCTTGGTTCAGAACCTCTGCCAAAAGTGGTGCACATTTTCCTAGGCCATCCTAGGGTTTTTGAATTAAATCATAAATATTTGAATTTGGGCATTTAAAATAATATAAAATATTTAAATGCTCAAATATCTCCAAACTAAAATGTTTCATGTTGGAAATAATCCAACTATGGGCCAGGAATAGTTTGGTGATTTTTGAAGTTGCCTAGGTATTTTATTAAATTCAACAAAGTTGCAGATATATATTAAATAAAACAGAAACAGAAAAAAAAGGGGGAAAACTTACCTGGCGCCACCGCAGGCCCACCAGCCAGCCCACCTGGCCGGCCCAGCCCGGCCACCGCTCCAGCGAGCTGCTTGGCTTGCCAGGCAGGCAGCCAAGGTGCTCGGCGGCGGCACCGCAGCTCGCCACGCAGCTGCACGCCGCCCGGCCTCCCCCTCTCGCCGCCCTGATGGCCTGGACGAGCTCCACGTCGCGCCCCGACCCTCCTGGACACCTCCATTCGCCCCCAGTTCCTCTCCCTCGCGCTCCCACGCCATGGCCGACGCCACCGTCGCCGCACCACCGCCGTAGCCGTGCTCCCCGTCGTCTCCACGCCGCGCCACCCTGTCCAGAAGCTCCGCCGTCCTCTACTCCTTCGAGCTAGCCGAGCCCTGAGCGCTCGCGTGCCTCGAAGCCGCCGCACCAACCTCGCCCGAACCGCCATCGCCGGAGATCCCCTTCGCCGTCGCCGCCGCAGCAGCTCGTCCCCGACCACGCCGTCCTTTCCATCAAGACCGCAGTGAGCTGGGCTAACTTCCCCTTCCTCTCTTTCTCTCTCTCGAGCACCACAGCGAGCGCACCAAGCTCACCCGCACGCGCCGTCGCGGACCTCGTCGCCGACGTGCTTCCGGCCACACTCCGGCCACAAGATGGTGTCCATCTTACTCACCGAGTCCCACAGCACCTAGCTAGCCACTCCACGAGCCTCACCGACCCCCCTAGCGCCAAGTTCATCCTCGACCAAACCCCGGTGGCCGCCAAAGTCGTCGCCGGCGCCAACTCCGGCCACCCCGACCCCAACGGACTCCGCCAAGAGCTGCGGTTTGTCCTCAGCTCCACTCCGGTGGTCTCCGCGGCCTCTTTGGTGGCCGAAATGGCCAAAACCACTCCCGCCGCCGCGTCTGGCTCGCCGGCGGCTAAACGCCGCGTCGCCGGCTTTGACTTTGACCACGGGTGGGCCCTGGTTGACTCCCCTGAGTCAATGACAGGTGGGGCCCAGCCCTGCTAATTATACAGGATTAGTTTTAATCAAATCTTAATTAAAATAATCACCCTGACATGTGGGACCCACTGTCAGGTTTGACCCAGACCTGTTCCGTTGACCTGCTGACGTCACACTGACGTCAGGCTGACGCTGTAATTAATTTCTGGATTTAATTTAAATCAGGAAATTCTAGAATATTATTTAAACTTCAAAAATTCATAACTTTTATTCTGTAACTCCAAATTGGACAAATTATATATGAAAAATGATCAGAAAAATCCAATCTATCCATCTGTACTATTTTCATGCATGAGCAAACAAGTTAAATTGATGTTTTAAGCAGAACAAGGAAAAGCACTTTAAAAGGCCATATTTGAATTTGAAATTTGAATCCTTGATTCAAATTTGTTCAAACCCCTCTGATTTTAGTTGCATTAGCCCAACACACTCATATTGCTATGTTTCATGCATGCATCATATTGTTGCACATTGTTTGGTGATGGTTGTGTATCGGTGTCCTTTGCGACAGGTTCTGCCCCCGAGGAGTACCGTGATTACCCTAACGAAGAACCATATCAGTGCATCGAACCATCAGGCAAGCAACCAACCATTTGATCATATCAATACAACCCCATGTTCTCGCTCCTGCTCTCTTTTACTGCATTAAGACAACGCGATTCAAACTGCTGTGTGCTACGGTAGTTGAACCCATTTCCTCTGCATGACCTGTCATTGCCACAGTAACTAGATGAAACCCACTAGCATGTGTAGGAGTTGATTGAGCCCTATGTATGTGATGTTCCTACCTTGCTATGCCTGCTATGCTTAGAGTCGTGTCAGGTCTGGTCCATCTGGGTGATGGGCTAGAGTGAAATGATTATGTCGGTAATGAGAGTGGTGTGGTGAACACGATTTGGTAAAGGTATCGATGAGAGTCCATGTAGGAGTACATGGTGGGTTGTTTCATTGAAGCCGACCTTAAGCACTGAGATCTGTATGTGTGATTTGAGAATCAGCTACTACCATGCATTGGGCCCGAAACCAATGGACCCTCTCGGCTTCTTATTCACCCTAGTTCTCCGTCCAGGAGTTGCAAGTAGTTTCTGGTGTTTGTAGCCTACTGGAGGCCGTGGACAGCGCTGACCGTAGGGGTGGGCTGTGATGCGGTAGGTACGTGGCACGGTGTACCGAGTACCCATTAGGTATCTCGGGAACCCTGTTCACATCGTTCGGGGCCGTATGGGAAACTTCGGCCGGACTCCCTGCGGATGGAACCTGAATAGGCGATAAACCTGGACTGGAGGCTTAGGTGATTAGGTAGGTCGTGGCCGACACCCACGTTGGGCTTCCGCTTGAAGGTTGCCGAGTACATGCCGTGTAAGCGACGGTAAGTGGTGAGAGCGTGTATGAAGAAGTACACCCCTGCAGGGTTAACATGATCTATTCGAATAGCCGCGTCCGCGGTAAAGGACTACTTGGTTGCCTATACAGTTCATAGACAAGTAAATGGAAACTACTAAAAGCCTCAAGATAAGTGTGAGTGCCGAGGATGGCTCTTCTGTAGGAAGACGGAGGTGGATCCTCGGTAGTGTATTGAAGTGGTGAGTAGTGGACTCGTGTGCGCAAAACCATTTCAAGTTGGAGTATCGTAGGTTAGCCTAGCCAAGAGTCAAAGCTGGCTTGCTGCAATAACTCCACCAACCCTTCTTGATACTATGCATGTATGTAGGATCTGATGTAAGTCTTGCTGAGTACCTTTGTACTCATGTTGCTATAATCTACATTTTTTACAGAAGACGCTGCAACCCCTTCTGATGGGTTCTATGTAGACGTTGACATCAACGAGTAGGCTAAAGACCCAGGTGGTGACCCTGAGCTTGTGAAGGACCACATAGTATAGCTAGGCTTTCCAAGCCTCTTTTATTTTACTAGTTGTCTGTACTCAGACAAGTTACTTCCGCTGCTGGTTTGTATGACTGTATGACTTGTATGTGGGGTCGTGAGACCCGTACCTTTGTGTATGTTATGTATGGCTCCCTGAGCCTTAAATAAAGTACTTGTGTCATAGAGTCATGTTGTGATGCTTCGTTGTATATGCACATATCGAGCATATTGTGTGTATGATTGAAATGCTTGGTATGTGTGGGATCTGACTATCTAGTTGTTTATCTTTAGTAGCCTCTCTTACCGGGAAATGTCTCCTAGTGTTACCGCTGAGCCATGGTAGCTTGCTACTGCTCTGGAACACTTAGGCTGGCCGGCATGTGTCCTTCTTCGTTCTTGTGTCTGTCCCTCCGGGGAAATGTCACGCTTTGAGTACCGGAGTCCTGTTAGCCCGCTACAGCCCGGTTTACCGGAGTCCTGCTAGCCCAGTGCTACAGCCCGGACCCACTTGCTGATGACCGACACGTTCGAAGCTGGGTCATGGATGCCTGTCCCTGTAAGTCTGTGCCACTTTGGGTTTACGACTAGTCATGTCAGCCCGGGCTCTTTATCATATGGATGCTAGCGACACTATCATATACGTGAGCCAAAAGGCGCAAACGGTCCCGGGAAAAGGTAAGACGACACCCGTGGGGATACCGTGCGTGAGGCCGCAAAGTGATATGAGGTGTTACCAGCTAGATCGATGTGACATCGAGTCGGGGTCCTGACACTTAGCTACAACCCCGTAATCGCCTATGTTAAAAACATTCCGAATGGATAGCAATCCTCCCACTCAGGGGCTTAGCTATGACCCCGTAATCACCTAACTTAAGTACATTCCGCTCGGTTGCTTAGCTGCGACCCTGTAATCGCCTAAGTTAAAAACATTCCGAGTGGAGAGCAATCCTCCCACTCTGGGGCTTAGCTGCGACCCCGTAATCGCCTAAGTTAAAAACATTCCGAGTGGAGAGCAATCCTCCCACTCAGGGCCTTAAATGCGACCTCGTAATTGCCTAAGTTAAAAACATTCCAAGCGGAGAGCAATC
>NW_025229170.1:24548-27029 GCF_018294505.1 Triticum aestivum | reverse complement strand
TGCTCTGCTATTAAAATCTCCAAACGAAGCTTATCCTTTTCACCCTCCACCAAATCCTTCTTGGTTTGGATTTCCTCCACCTTCCACTTAAGAACCTCCAAATCCTTCGTGATTTTTGCTTTCTCGGCGTCAAATGCTTTTGTAGCCGCCTCCTTTGCCTCCACTAATGCAACCAGTTCCATCTTAAGGCTCTTAGCATCTTCTTCAGACATGCTTTGTTTTTGCTCTGCAGCAAAAACCTCCAACTGAAGCTTATCATTTTTAGCCTCCAAGAAATCCTTGTTGACCTGGAATTGCTCCATATTCCCCTTAAGATCCTCCAGTTCCTTGAGGGTTTCAGCCTTCTCGGCATCAAACTCCTTGGCATGAACCTCCTTGGCCTCCTGTACTGCACCCAATTCCACCTTGAGGCTCTTAACCTCTGCTTTAAATACACTATTCTCCTGCTCTGCAATCAAAATCTTTGACTGGAGCTCATGGTTTTGACTCTCCACTGAATCCTTGTTGGCTTAGATTTCCTCTATTGTCCTCTTCAGATTGTCCATTTCCTTCATGATTTCTACCTTCTCGGCTCCAAATGCCTTTGCCGCTGCCTCCCTCACCTCCACCAATACACCCACTACTTGCTTAAGGCACTTAACCTCTGCTTCAGACTACCCACATTTCTCCTCCACTGTGAAAACCTCAGACCGAAGCTTATCATTTTCTCCATCCACTAAATCCTTATTTGTTTGGATTTCCTTTAGCTTCCTCTCAAGTTCCTCTAATTCCTCGGTGAGTTCTGCATTTTTTACATCAAATGCCTTGGCGGCGGCCTCCTTGGCCTCCGCCAATCCACCCAGTTCTATCTTAAGCATCTCAATCTCTGCTCCGGACATGTTTTGCTTTTCCTTTGCGATCAAAGCCTCTGAACGAAGCTTGTCATTTTCGCTCTCTGCCAAATCCTTGATAGCCTGAATTTCCTCCAACCGTCTCTTGAGATTCTCCGATTTCAGCCAGATTTTTGCTCTCTTGTCGTTGAATTCCTTGGTAGCACCCTCTTTTGCCTCTGCCAGCGCGCCTAATTCCTTGCTTAGCCTCTCAACCTCCGCTTCAGACTTGCCACATTTTTCCTCTGCGATCGAAACTTCCGACCGAAGCTTATCGTTTTCAGCCTTGAAGCTTCTCTCCACCTCTTCCTTGTGGCTTGAGATCGCCTTCGTCTCCTCCAGTTGCTTCTCCAGCTTGCCCTTCTCGCAGATCAGCTGGGTAATTTTGCGCTCCAGTTCCCACACACTATCCCCAAGTGTGGTGACCTGGTGCGACAGGGTCCTCACCCTGACATCTATGAAGAGATCTGCAACGACATACATACGTACTGTATGTTTTAGAGGAGAGAGCTGGTACATTACACGCACAGTATTGCACAGATAAAAAAAAGGAAAGATGATGACTTGGCACACACCCGCAAACCAAGGCGCGTCGGTGACGACATGTCTGTCATCTGCCGCTGTTGTCACGCACTCGTTGGAGGTGGAATGGAAGACGCGTCGCTGTCTCGCTATGCACCACACCGGAAAAGAGGAATATATATACCTGCTGAAGCTGCCTCAGCTGGGTAGGGCAATAACTGAATATATGCAAAAGGAGGAGAGGATGAAGTGTCCATGACTCCATGAGCAAAAGGGAAGAAGCGTGGGGAGACAAGGGAAGGGATGGAGTGTGGGTGGGGAAGAAGGATGGGTTTTGTTTGGTTTAAGAAGAACATTGAACATATTCCGACTTATCTAGCTGCAAGGCATCGGTAACTGCAGTCGCAAGGCATCCTTTTTCTTTTCTTTTCTTTTCTTTATTTTTTGCAACAGTGCTTCCATTGCAAAAAAATCAAAGGACAGAACGGTTAGATTCCTCGCAACTCCCAAGGTAATGTGTAGTAGTAACTATTTTTCCGTTTTTATATAATAATAATAATAATGCTAATAAAAAGGAAACTGAAAATCCTCGCATCTATTCCCTTCGTTCCAAATGAAAATCCTCGCTTTGACTTTTTTGGTATATCGAATTTGCTATGTACGAAAAAAAAAACTCGAAGCGAGGATGCTGACGGTGTTCCCTGTCCGTGGATGGCCTGCGTGAGATGCTGGCGGTGGACGAAAGCAGTTTGTTTCCTTCAAGCCGTGCCATGCCATGGGAGGTGCTGACATTTTTGTTTAATCGTCGTCATGGGCTCATGGCCTACTCATCGCGTCACATACGTCGTGTCTGGCTTCGCTTCGACGTATTCGCTGTCATTTTCGTCCCGTTCCGGCTTAATTGCTAATGCGGCAAGACGCATTTCCGGCGTATTTATGGCTGCGTTCCGGCTTATAATTGCTAACGCGGCAAAGACGTCTTTCCAGCGTATGTATCGTCGCGTTCCGATTCAGGGCGACGTGTTAACCCGGAGTGTTGTCCGGGTCGCCGTCCTCATGGAGGACCACTTGTTCCGGCGGCAGCTCCATG
>NW_025229170.1:17572-23043 GCF_018294505.1 Triticum aestivum | reverse complement strand
GGGGGTGGAAGGCAAGGCAGCCGTCGACGAGATGAGGCGTCGGGGGTGGCAGATGACACACTTTCCCTAGACGACGCGCTTTGACCTGGCGACGCGCTGCGGTTGGACAGGGCGACGCGGTTGGACGCCACACGTCACGCCGGGTACGTGGGTGACGTGTCGAAGCATGTTTTGCCGTCATCCGGTTGACGGCAAAGACTCCGGTGGCTAACGTCTGTTCTTTGTCGTCTACCTTCTTTGCCGTATGCCACCAACGGCAAAGGTGTCTTTGTCGTTCGTTGTGGAAAAACATATGGCAAATTAGCTATTTACCGTAAGGTGGCTAACGTCTGTTCTTTGTCGTCTACCTTCTTTGCCGTATGCCACCGACGGCAAAGGTGTCTTTGTCGTTCGTTGTGGAAAAACAGACGGCAAATCAGTTGTTTACCGTAACTTACTGTGTCGGGCATGTTTGTCGTCCACGGCTGACGGCAAAGACCTTTGGCGTCAGCTTTCTGGTTCTTTGTCGTCTGCCATGCCATGGCAGACGGCAAATCAGCTAATTTCTGTAGTGTAATACGCTACTTTCTTCTAGTGCTACAAAATGCTAGTCTTCGTTAAGATTGGCTTTCCCTCCTCATCTTTTGCATTTCTGCAGTATAGTCCACCCATATAGTCCCCTTCCTTGACAGCGCTGTATTCTTAGCATAGTTCTAATGTAAGTCTTGCGAGTACTAGTAGAAAAACACCTAATAGTCCCGGTTCGTAAGGGCCTTTAGTCCCGGTTCATGAACCGGGACTAATGGGTCGTTAGTAATACCTCCACCCATTAGTCCCGGTTCAAACACGAACCGGGACCAATGTGCCTACACGTGGCCTGTGCGCCGAGCCCAGTCAGGGGGGCCTTTGGTCCCGGTTGGTGGCACCAACCAAGACCAAAAGGCATCCACGCGTCAGCATTCCAGTGGCTGGGGGTTTTGTTTTTTTTGAAAGGGGGGGGGGGTTGGGGGTTTTGGGGGGTTAATTTAGGTGTTTCATATATTGTGTTAGCTAGCTAATTAATAGAGAGAAGTGTCCTCTCTTATGTCCGTGCTTGGTCGACGCTACATACTATATACATAAGTGATCAAGAGAACCATTGAGTATAGAAGTTCATCATGCATACCGAGAGAAGTGATCGATCGACCTCTCCTTCTCGGAGATTGGTCGAACAACAAGTTTTCGTATCATGTATCCGACGCTACTGGCTACATACATGTACAATATGTAAGATCTCTTAATTACAATCCCCTAGCAATTGAAATCAATTTCCACATGGTATTCTCCGGCTTTACTGATGACGTGGTCAAGAAAGAATCCCGTCAATTCCTCTTGAATTGCTTTCATGCGATCTGGTTCTAGGAGTTCATTCCGCATCTACCACGTCTAATTTGAAGAAGGGGGTTAATTAATACATATATATGAATGAAACTCAACAGAAATGATGGTGTAATAAAATGAAATTGTGAATATTATTGCTTAGGCACTTCATATTGTCTTTTAGAGTAGCCCCGCTTGTTTTTCAAAGTCGCGGTGTGGATGAACTCGCACACGTAGTATCCACATAAATCATTCCCTTGTTCCTGCCACAAGCACTTTACGAGAAATAGAAGTCAATCAAACTGATAATGAAGCATTATAAATGGCATAATGAAAGTATAGCTATAGAATCAACGGGAGATGCGCGCAACTAGCTAGCCAGTAGTACTTACTTTTGGGTATGTATATCGCAGCTCCTTCGGCAGTCCCGGAGCTTCTGCGGTGAACTGTTTCCAAACCCTGCAAGACAAAGAAAATAATTATTATTACTTGAGATATCAGGAAATGAACAAAAAGTTGCCGATATGGTGCGATAATGATCGATTGAACTTACTTGTTGAGCAATTCAGTCATGTCCACATAGGTTTCGGGATCTTTCCGTCTCGAGTCTAAGACGGTTACTAGTCGCCGCTCAAGCTTAATCTCCTGAAGAACATAGTGGTACCTGCGCACGCATGCATAACTCATCAATTACATTACTGTAACCTCGCTCGAGTAATAAGGGAAACTGAATATGCACACGACAGTAACACTCACTGTCCATTGTAAGGAAAGAGTATGGATTCTTTGTTTTGATTTTTGATCAACGATCGTAGCAAGTTGTCCTCGGCCTCTTTGACGTGCTTTTTAACCAGAAATTCATCTATGATATTTGTGTTAATGAACCCAATATCATAAATTTCTTGTTTTTTGCACTCAACGATCTTCAATCTGCATAATATATTGAGGATAATTAATTATAAATACATCCAATGAAAGAGCCGAGCTATATATAGAGACTTAATGACAGAAATAGTACTTACAGGCAGTAGCAAAAGACCATTAATTTATCGAGGGCCTTTTTATTGAAGAACGCGAAGAACTCATCAAATGGAACACACAACAGATCATTTGAAACGAGGTCATGCTCCTCTTTAATGTTCAGATACAAACTATTCGTCCCCTCAGACTCTCTGCAGGTTTTCATGTACCAACTATGGAATCTTCGCATCATTGTTGTCAGAGATTTTTCATCTTTGATGAGAGGCTTCCCGTACTCGTATGTGTGTTCGTCCACCTCCAAGAAATCAGGAAGTTGATCGTTAGGCAGGTAATCTTCAAGATTGCCAAAACCGGCCATCATCCCTTGAGCATTAGACACATTGAGTGGGGGGCACGATTGCTGTGCTTATTCGCCGAGCTGGGCAATTTTTCCCCTTTGCTCGTTGTTTTAACCTTTTATCACTAACAGTAGTTCCCGATCGCTGGGCTTGGAGATATGTCTGTTCAGTAATGCGCTGATAGTTGGTTCTCGGCGGAGACTTTGGTGGTTTCCTCAGGGCATCGATAGTGTGCTTTGCATTCACCAGATCTACCTTCTCCTCTGGAGGTGGATGTCTCTTTGCTTTCGCCCCTTCAAAGAACTCCTTCACGTGGGTCCACACAATCATATCATTTTCCTCCTCGGTCCTCTCGTACGGTAACTTCTCTAGAGGCTTGAGAGGTGGACCGTATTTGTATTGCCTCCCGCCTCTGGTTGTGCTGCTAGACGCCGGAGCAGACGGAGCGGCTACGGCGTCTGTCTTCTTTCGTGCTTGCTTACAAGGTGGAGGAGAAGGAGTACGACACGCCGGAGCAGCCGGGGCGGCGGCGGGTCTCTTCCGCCCTTGCTGGCGAGGCAGAGAAGAAGGAGGCTGCTGGCTACTCGGGAGCGCGGGCGCAGGCGGAGAAGGAGGCGGAGTGCCGCCACGCGTCGGAGAAGGAGGCGGAGTGCCGCCACGCATGCCCTGATCGTCTCTCACCGGAGAAGGAGGTGGTGGAGGAGGAGGAGGAGGAGGCGGAGGCGTCTAGTTCGGAAGGTTGATGAGCTCCTTCCGCCATAGGCATGGAGTCTTCAGAGCAGAACCCAGCCTAGTCTCCCCTTCACCGGCAGGGTGGTCAAGCAGGAGGTCCTCAAATCCCTCTGTTATTTCATCCACCATCACCTTAGCATATCCTTCTGGAATCGGCTGGCAGTGATAAGTTGTGCCGGGTCCACCAGGATAAACAGAGCCAACAGCCCCCTTGACCTTCAAATTAATCCATCGTGCCATAATGTGGCAATGTTGAGACTCCGTGATAGCATCCACGGGATAGCTGGCAGGAGCCGTCAAGACATGGTCCGGCTGAAGCAGCTCGGTGGAAGCCACACTGCTTCTCCGCTGAGATGGCGGGGTAGCTTCAGGGGAAGCTTCGGCAGGTCGTTTGCTGCGATCTGCTGCTTCTCGTTCCTCTTCTCGTTCCTCTAGCCCCATTACCCTTTCGTGTGGCGCCTGCAGTTGGCCCTGCTCCAGTTTCTTCCTCCTCTCGTGGGTTTTCTAACCCCCTGCGTCCGGAAAACCAACCTTCCACGGAATGGAGCCTGGCGTGCCTCGTGTCCGTCCAGGGTGCTCAGGATTCCCGAGGGCCATTGTGAGCTCGTCCTTCTCCCTGTCTGGTATGAACATCCCTTTCCGTGCTGCATTGATATAGTGTCGAAGGTTCTTGACTGGTAGTTCCAGTTGCTCGTTCGTCCAACGGCACATCCCTGATACAGGGTCCAAGGTTCCGCCAGCCCCGAAGAACCAAGTCCGGCAACGGTCTGGCCATCTCATTTTCTCTGGTTTGATCCCTTTTTCAAGCAGATCATTCTCCTCCTTGGACCACTTAGGACGGGCTTTGAGGTAGCCACCTGACCCCGTGCGATGGTGAAGCTTCTTCTTCGCAGCATTTTCCTTGTTCGTCGCCGACATCTTCTTACTCCTTTCCGATGTCTTGTGGGCCACAAATGCGGGCCAGTGATCTTTGATCTTCTCGTATTTGCCGATGAATTCTGGTGTCTTTTTTTTCGACAAAATGGTTCAACTCTTTCCTCCACCTCCTGAATAGGGTTGCCATCTTCTTAAGAGCACAATACTTGATTAATTGCTCTTTAACTGGCTTCTCCGGATCCTCCTCTAGCGGTAGGGTGAAATTTGCCTTCAGCTGAGTCCAAAGATCTTCTTTCTGCATATCATTGACATAAGACACCTCAGGGTCGTCCTTAGGCTTATACCATTACTGGATGCTGATCGGGATCTTGTCCCTGACAAGAACCCCGCACTGAGCAGAAAATGCGTTCTTTGTGCGGATGGGTTCAATCGGTTCGCTGTCGGGCGCGATTTCTATGATCTCAAACCTTTCATCCGAGCTCAACTTTTTCTTCGGGCCTCGTCTCCTTACCGAAATTGTGCTCGATCCGGAGGGCTAGAAATTAAAAGGAAGAAAGACGAGAGTAATTAATATGTGTACATATACCAAAACAATTAATGCATCAATTAACTAGTCAGCACGAGCTTAACTAATATATATATACCTGGTCGGACTCGGTTCGGTCACCGGAGCAGTCAGCACGGTCTCCTTCTTGTACCTCCATTGGGTCATCACCGGAGCCATCATGAACATAGCCCTCTTCTTGTACCGGCATTAATGGGCCGGAGCCATCATGAACATGGCCCTCTTCTTCACCCTGTCCTTCCTGACCAACGACGTCGTTGAAAAATGTCGCAATGACATCAGTTCCTTCTGCAATTATCTCCCCCAACATCGCTTCTGTTGCTTCATCTCGGTAGTGCTCCATAGTTTCTGCAAATATTTACAACATGTCAATTGTTATTCAAACATGGTACAGATGGATATATATTAGTGGCAAACGTAGAACTAGCTAGCTAATCACAATAAGGAATCATGTTAGTGGCCTCGATGTTGCTTCTCTAGGGTTTGGGATCGCCTCAACACAACGCTTAAAGGGTTTGGGGTGGCCTCGACGACAACACTCTTTTAACTTGGTAAATTTGGGTGGCCTCGAGAGTTTTGGTCGAGCGAGAGGGCCGAGGGGGGTGCTGCCGTTGTATAGGGTTATCACGGTCGAGAGGGGG
>NW_025229170.1:14749-15574 GCF_018294505.1 Triticum aestivum | reverse complement strand
GTCGGGGTGGCGCACGGACGGCGTCGGGGCGGCGCGCGAACGACGTCTGGGCGGCGGGCGGCGGCGGGGCAGCGGACGGCTTCGATGGCAACTGGCGATGTGTTCTTCAAATTTTCCTAAGTGCTGTATATATAGCAAGAGCATTGGTCCCGGTTCATGAAACCAAAGGCCGCCGCTTCCCGCCCTTTGGGCTGCTGAAAAGAGGCCTTTGGTCCCGGTTGGTGGCACCAACCGGGAGTAATGCTTCCCCCTTTAGTCCCGGTTGGTGGCACCAACCGGGACCAAAGGACCCTGTGTTGCCCGCGTCGGGGCCGAAGTTTAGTCCCACCTCGCTAGTTGAGAGGGGCGCGCAGTGGTTTATAAGCCCCACTGCCGCACCCCTCTCGAGATCCTCTCCACTGTAGGCTTGCGGGCCTATTTGCCACTGCTTTGCCTGATGGGCCTTCTAGGCCTACCGCGGGCCTGAATCCTGGCCCATGGTAGGGTTTCTAGTGGTATTCAAGCCGTGAGGGCCCAGTAGGAGGCATTTTTTTTGTTTTCTTTCTTGCTTTACTTATTTTATTTTGTTTCTACTTACAACAAAATACTTATTGTTGCTATTTTTAATTATTTTCCAGTTTTTTGTTTTGTTTTCTGCATTATTTATTTTCTTTTGTTTTTTGCTTAATTTTTTAATTCTTTTTGCTTTTAGTTTTAGAAAAATTATAAACTTTCTGTTAGTGCCATTAGTTTTCAAATTTGAAAACACTTTTTTTGTTTTTTTGTTTTCTTTCTTGCTTTATTTATTTTATTTTGTTTCTACTTACAACAAAATACTTATTGTTG
>NW_025229170.1:0-14082 GCF_018294505.1 Triticum aestivum | reverse complement strand
TTCCAGTTTTTTTGTTTTGTTTTCTGCATCATTTATTTTCTTTTGTTTTTTGCTTTATTCTTTAATTCTTTTTGCTTTTAGTTTTAGAAAAATTATAAACTTTCTGTTAGTGCCATTAGTTTTCAAATTTGAAAACACTTTTTTTGTTTTCTTTCTTGCTTTATTTATTTTATTTTGTTTCTACTTACAACAAAATACTTATTGTTGCTATTTTTAATTATTACGAGGGCCGAACCATAAGACATTAAAGCATTTCAAATGAACTATGAAAAAGTTGAAAGTTTGCATGGTATCATAAATTCACCCACATAGCATGTGCATGTACAAAACGGACAATGGTATCATACTCGTGTGTTACAAAGTTGGCATGGTATCTTCATAATAGTTGCGGGAGAAAGTCTTCACTTTTTCTTCGCTTGTGTCATTTGCTTATTGCGCCGTAACCATGGATAATCTTCATCGCTTATCAGGATGCTGGGGTCAGCCTTGACTTTGAGGGAGGAATTTCATGAAACTTTTCATAATCTTCAAACATGTCTGTCTTGCCCTCCACTCCCACGATGTCCCTTTTTCCTGAAAAAACTATGTGGCGCTTTGGCTCATCGTATGAGGTATTCGCTTCCTTATATTTTCTTTTTCTCGGTCTGGCAGACATGTCCTTCACATAGATAACATGTGCCACATCATTGGCTAGGACGAACGGTTCGTCAGTGTACCCAAGATTTTTCAGATCCACTGTTGTCATTCCGTACTGTGGGTCTACCTGTACCCCGCCTCCTGACAGATTGACCCATTTGCACTTAAACAAAGGGACCTTAAAATCATGTCCGTAGTCAAGTTCCCATATGTCCACTATGTAACCATAATATGTGTCCTTTCCCCTCTCGGTTGTTGCATCAAAGCGGACACCGCTGTTTTGGTTGTTGCTCTTTCGATCTTGGTTAATCGTGTAAAATGTATTCCCATTTATCTCGTATCCTTGCCAAATCGTAACAGTCGAAGATGGTCCCCTGGACAACAAGTACAACTCATCACAAACAGTGTTGTCACCTCTGAGACGTGCTTCCAACCAACTGCTGAAAGTCCTGATGTGTTCACATGTAATCCAGTCGTCGCACTGCTCCGGATGTTCGGAGCGCAGACTGTTTTTGTGTTCATCGACATACGGGGTCACCAAGGTAGAGTTCTGTAGAACTATGTAGCGTGCTTGAGACCAAGAATATCCGTCCCTGCATATTATTGAGTCCCTTCCAAGCGTGCCTTTTCCAATCAGTCTCCCCTCATACAGCGATTGAGGGAGACCTATCTTCTTAAGGCCAGGAATGAAGTCAACACAAAACCCGATGACATCCTCTGTTTGATGGCCCATGGAGATGCTTCCTTCTAGCCTAGCGCGATTACGGACATATTTCTTTAGGACTCCCATGAACCTCTCAAAGGGGTACATATTGTGTAGAAATACGAGGCCCAAAATGACAATCTCGTCAACTAGATGAACTAGGACCTGCGTCATGATATTGAAGAAGGATGGTGGGAACACCAGCTTGAAACTGACAAGACATTGCACCACATCACTCCTTAGCCCTGGTATGATTTCTGGATCGATCACCTTCTGAGAGATTGCATTGAGGAATGCACATAGCTTCACAATGGCTAATCGGACGTTTTCCGGTAGAAGCCCCCTCAATGCAATCGGAAGCAGTTGCGTCATAATCACATTGCAGTCATGAGACTTTAGGTTCTGAAAGTTTTTCTCTGACATATTTATTATTCCTTTTATATTCGACGAGAAGCCAGTCGGGACCTTCATACTAAGTAGGCATTCAAAGAAGATTTCCTTCTCTTCTTTGGTAAGAGCATAGCTGGCAGGACCTTCATACTGCTTTGGAGGCATGCCGTCTTTTTTGTGCAAACGTTGCAGGTCCTCCCGTGCCTCAGTTGTATGTTTTGTCTTCCCATACACGCCCAAGAAGCCTAGCAGGTTCACGCAAAGGTTCTTCGTCACGTGCATCACGTCAATCGAAGAGCAGACCTCTAGGTCTTTCCAGTAGGGTAGGTCCCAAAATATAGATTTCTTCTTCCACATGGGTGCGTGTCCCCCTACGTCACTCGGAACAGCTAGTCCGCCGGGACCCTTTCCAAAGATTACGTGTAAATCATTGACCATAGCAAGTACGTGATCACCGGTATGCATGGCGGGCTTCCTCCGGTGATCTGCCTCCCCTTTGAAACGCTTGCCTTTCTTTCGACATTGATGATTGGTCGGAAGAAATTAACGATGGCCCAGGTACACATTCTACCTGCAGCTTCCCAGGTATATATACTATCGGTGTCAAGTAAACAGTGCGTGCATGCGTGGTATCCCTTGTTTGTCTGTCCTGAAAGGTTATTGAGAGCGGGCCAATCGTTGATGGTCACGAACAGCAACGCCTTTAGGTGAAATTCCTCCTGTTTGTGCTCATGCCACGTACGTACACCGTTTCCATTCCACAGCTGTAAAAGTTCTTCAACTAATGGCCTTAGGTACATATCAATGTCGTTACCGGGTTGCTTAGGGCCTTGGATGAGAACTGACATCATAATGAACTTCCGCTTCATGCACATCCAAGGAGGAAGGTTATACATACATAGAGTCACGGGCCAGGTGTTGTGATTGCTGCTCTGCTCCCCGAAAGGATTAATGCCATCTGCACTTAAAGCAAACAATACGTTCCTTGGGTCACTTGCAAACTCATCCCAGTACTTTCTCTCGTTTTTTCTCCACTACGACCCGTCAGCGGGTGCTCTCAACTTCCCGTCTTTCTTACAGTCCTCACTGTGCCATCGCATCAACTTGGCATGCTCTCCGTTTCTGAACAGACGTTTCAACCGTGGTATTATAGGAGCATACCACATCACCTTCACAGGAACCCTCTTCCTGGGGGGGCTCGCCGTCAACATCACCAGGGTCATCTCGTCTGATCTTATACCGTAATGCACCGCATACCGGGCATGTGTTCAGATCCTTGTACGCACCGCCGTAGAGGATGCAGTCATTAGGGCATGCATGTATCTTTTGCACCTCCAATCCTAGAGGGCATACGACCTTCTTTGCTGCGTATGTATTGTCGGGCAATTCGTTCTCCTTTGGAAGCTTCTTCTTCAATATTTTCAGTAGCTTCTCAAATCCTTTGTCAGGCACAACATTCTCTGCCTTCCACTGCAGCAATTCCAGTACGGTACCGAGCCTTGTGTTGCCGTTTTCGCAATTGGGGTACAACCCTTTTTTGTGGTCCTCTAACATGCGATCGAAATGCAGCTTCTCCTTTTGACTTTCGCACTGCGTCCTTGCATTGACAATGACCCGGCGGAGATCATCAGCATCGGGCACATCGTCTGGTTCCTCTTGATCTTCAGCAGCTTCGCCTGTTGCAGCATCATCGTGCACATCGTCTGGTTCCTCTTGATCTTCAGTAGCATCACCGTATTCAGGGGGCACATAGTTGTCATCGTACTTTTCTTCTTCGCCGTCTTCCATCATAACCCCTATTTCTCCGTGCCTCGTCCAAACATTATAGTGTGGCATGAAACCCTTGTAAAGCAGGTGGGTGTGAAGGATTTTCCGGTCAGAGTAAGACTTCGTATTCCCACATATAGGCCATGGACAACACAGAAAACCATTCTGCTTGTTTGCCTCAGCCACTTCGAGAAATTCATGCACACCCTTAATGTACTCGGAGGTGTGTCTTGAACCGTACATCCATTGCCGGTTCATCTACGTGCATTATATATAATTAAGTGTGTCAAAAATAATTACAGAACATCATGAATAGATAATTAAGTGACCAAATTAATAGAAGTTCATCATCATATTAAAACCAAAGTACATACATAGTTCTCATCTAACAACATAAAGCTCTGCAGAGCATCTAAATTAATTAAACCATACATTGAAACTATGTAAAACATTTCAATGCGAAAAAAAATGCGATCATAATCGCAACCAATGTAACAACTGATCCAACGGCATAATGATACCAAGCCTCAGTATGAATGGCATATTTTCTAATCTTTCTAATCTTCAAGCGCATTGCATCCATCTTGATCTTGTGATCATCCATGACATCCGCAACATGCAACTCCAATATCATCTCCTACTCCTCAATTTTTCTAATTTTTTCCTTCAAGAAATTGTTTTCTTCTTCAACTAAATTTAACCTCTCGACAATAGGGTCGGTTGGAATTTCCGGTTCAACAACCTCCTAGATAAATAAAATCTATGTCACGTTGGTCGGCATAATTGTCATAAACAATAGATGAACCAATAGTTATGAAAAGATAATATATACCACATCCGAATCATAGACAGGACGAGGGCCGACGGGGGCGGATACCAAAACCATCGCACTATATAAGATGCAATAATAAAAGTAAGGAAATTATACAAGTATCTATATATATAAACATACAAGTAAGAATTGTTTTTCCTTTCAGAAAGAAGATAAGAACAAGATCGGCATGGGCGATCGATGGCGGTGAAGACGGGGACGGGACGTGACGGACCGCTAAACCTAGACAAATATTGAGGAAAATGGATCTTGGAGGTCGAGCTTGGAGAGGAGAAAGCTTAAGTAGTGTGGCTCGGGCATTCCATCGAATACCTCGTGTGCATAGGAGGTGAGCTAGAGCACCACAAAGCTCTCTCCTTGCCGGCCACGAAAAACAGAGCATTGAGAGTGCTCTGCTCGCGGGCATATATATAGGCAATTAATTGGTCCCAGTTCGTGGCTTGAACCGGGACTAAAGGGAAGCCTTTGGTCCCGGTTCAGGCCACCAACCGGGACCAATGGTGGTGGGCCAGGACCAAGGCACATTGGTCCCGGTTCGTCCCACCAACCGGGACCAAAAGGTCCAGACGAACCGGGACCAATGGCCCACGTGGCCCGGCCGGTCCCCGGGGCTCATGAACCGGGTCTAATGCCCCCATTGGTCCCGGTTCTAGATTGAACCAGGACTAATGGGATGACCCGGCCTGGACCAATACCCCCTTTTCTACTAGAGTACTCATTGTCGCTTTGCTACTCTTTTCTTCTACCCGATTGCTGCGATCAGATGATGGAGCTCAAGAGCCAAAGGATCCCGAGCTTTGATACTACATGGAGGTCGTGTACCGGGAGTAGTTCGGCAGTCCCATGCAGGAGGCCTTGCCTCTTTCGATTATTGTCGTTGTTTGCTTATGCCTTCTTAAGGCAACCCCTTGTTCGACCTGTCTGTACCCAGACATGTTTGTATTTGCACTGATGTAACCCCGGGTCTCTGTGACACCTATCATAATATAAAGCTTTGAGCTTAAAATTGTGTCTTAGAATTGTGTTGTGATATCCTACTATGAGTCACTGATCTTGATCGTGCTTGTTGTGTGTATGTTTAGTGCACGGTCGGTGTTAGGGGAGTTATCGGCAGCTAAACCCAGCTCCGAGGATAAGTCATCTCTAGAGTTAAGTCATTTCTGGAGTCAAGTCATCTCTGGAGTTAAGTCATTCTTGGAGTTAAGTCGGCCGCCTACAATCTTGACCCGGCTACAATCATGACCCGACTACAACCCTAACCCGGCTGGAATTATGACTCGGCATACTATAGGGCCCGGCCTGCTACAGGACCCGAACTTAGACGAAATTCCACCCAGGAGTCCAAATACAAGACGGAGACCCCAAACTTGGAACACATGGAGGACTTAGAGGACTTAGAGTAGGACTCTGACTTCTGGGATAACCTGAAATCTCTTGTAATCAGAGGGACTCAGCTATTATATAAAGGGAGTCCCTGGGTCATCAGAAGGATAGTTTTTGAGACAGACAAGTAATGAGACAGATGTTTTGACAGGTCTCGAGACAGATGTTTGATAGATCTTGAGATAGATGTTTTGATAGTTCCCAAGACAGAGGTAGCAAAATAGCGCCCTTGTAATCGAGACCACCACAATCAATAGCAATCAAGCAGGATGTAGGCTTTTTCCTCCAAAGTGAGGGGCCGAACCTGAGTAAACTCGTGTCTTCTCGTTTCCGATGAACCCCATCCAAGCTTCCACCTAGCAGTGATGGCCTCACAACTTAGTCCTTTAGTGAGGATATCTGCTGTGACAAAACTATGGTAGTCGGGTTCAGGGGCATCACAAGCTGGTATCAGAGTGGACTGCCTGTAGGAACCCGTTCCAACTCCTTGGTCAAAGTTAAGTCTAGTCTTTGGAAAAAACAATTTTCTAACCTACTAACAGTATTGTGTGGCTTACGGGCACATATCGCAAATGGATGGGATTAGAATCTTTTATTTCGCATCTTTACATGGGTTCTAATTTCTCTTCCTTTTAGGTTAAAGATTTTTCTAACTCTAACTCTAGGTTCTCGTAACTACTCATTCTAGAGAGCCCCTCATTCCAGATGATCGCTTGATTCAGCAAAAGATTCCAAATATACTATTCGATGTTTACCTGAGACCCTATGTGCCCACCGCTTTTGCAATTCCTTACCAACGATAAATCCCTAGGGATTACAACATACACTTGCCATTCATACAATCATTCCCCGTTGCTCTTGTTATGACTCCCTCCGTTCCAAAATAGATGACCCAACTTTGTACTCAATTAATAAAAAGTTGGGTCATCTATTTTGGAACGGAGGGAGTACAAGATACACTACAAAAAAAGACACATTCATGACATTTTGGGCTGAACGAAAAAAATTTCTGTCATACTTATGACACTTCTATGACGATAATTGTGACAAAACCCGGTAACATCATAGATGTGGTGGCATCCTACTTCTATGACAAAAAATCATGACAGAAAATGGGCTTTTCGTCATGGGCGGGCCGGAGACGCAGCTGCCTGACATTCTTTGGGTTATCCATGACAGAAAAAATCATGGTAGAAGCGAGGGCGAGGAAAATTTTGGTGAGTTCCCGGTTACAGTGGGTGATCGGGGGCCGAGCGATGCGCGTTTCTCTCGTACATGTACACGTGTGTGTGCGAGGCATTTGCTCTAACTGAACCCGAGTGAGGCGTTGGGCTCTAACTGAACCCGAGCGATTGCACTGCAGGCTACGCGTTACTGAACCCGAGCGATCGATCGGTGGCTGTTAACTAAACCCGATTGAGTGATTTCTTCGCTACTGCTGCTAACTGAAGTCGATCGATGCTGCCTCTAGATGAACAGTGAGCGTTGGGGGGGTGGATGAACAGTGAGTGATGGGGGTGGATGAACAGGACCCCGTGGCGTTGCCTCTGGATGAACAGGACCCCGATCGATCGAGCCGGTTGGTGCTCGATGAATAGGACCCCGCGGAGGGCTGGATGAACAGGACGACCCCGTGGAGGGCTGGATGAACAGTAGATGGTGGAGGGGTGGATGAACAGTAGCCCATGGAGGGGTGGTTGAATAGGAGCCCGTGGAGAGGGGTGGTTGAACAGTAGCCGGTGGAGTAGCGCGGGGTGGAGGCTGGATGAATAGGAGCCTGTGGATGATCAGTCACAGGTGGAGGCTGGAGGAGGTCGACAGTGGATGAACAGTAGCCCGTGGAGGCTGGAGTAGGTCGGCGGTGGATGAACAGTATGGTTTTGATCTATGGAACCTTATCACCAGATTGTTATGGAAGTTAAGAAGTTTTCACCCAAGTTTGCATCAAGAGGTTCAAACAAGCAATAGCCGATATAGACTTATCGTCCTAAGAACATGCAAAATGGCCAATGGAGTGTTAACATCGTCCTTAGAATAAGCTATGTTCAAGTTATTTTTCGGCACACAAGCTTCACCGAAAAACAGAGAGGCATGGGTTGACATCAGATTTTGGCATTGACAAAAACATAATTAACAAGGCCTCGAATGGAAAAGTTCTCAAAGTGAGAAGGTTTCATATCATCTAAAGGAGAAACTTTGATATTTGGGTCATAGCCATCCGATCTCATCTCTAAGGCCAAAGTTGTGTTCGAAGTACTGAGATTTTGTATCCAGAACACTTTTCGGCTGATTACACCCCCAAGACGGCCCCATAAGGGAAACTGATCTACATGAATTGTCTTCCTCTCGTCGAAGCAATCCATTTTGATATAAAGATTGTCCCAATAAGAGGTCGTACGCAAAAGTTAGAGCCCGCACAGCACGATCCTCCAATAGGCAAAATAGGACGCCCGAAACTAGACACACGTGTGGGTATGTCTTATGAGCTGCGTGAATATTTAGCTGTTTTGCGCGAGCGATTTTGCCCTGAAGATGGACTCAAATTGAAAAACGTTAAACATGAAAGTTGTTTGTCTTGTCGAAAAGAGTAAATAAGCTTTTGGGTGCATTTTCATCGGAGGTCATTTACCACCACAAAAAAGACCCGCAAGGTGCAGCCAGTTTCAGACGGAACAGTTTTGGAAAGTTCGGATAAAACCAATCCGAATTTGACTAGGGTTTTGGACGTGAATCCAAACATTTTCCTTGCACGGGAAGTACATCCGCCTCTTATATACCTAAGGGGTGACGGCCGATTGAACAACACACAATCAAACAAACGTATCTACTACTTTTTCATGTTCATCTACTTTTTATCTATCTCTTGTATCTTTCTTCTCGTTTTTCGTTAATTCTTCATGCTGGAGGGCTGCGGATCTACGAGGCTCTAGGGGCGAGCAAATCGACCTGGAGCAGCCCAAAGCTGCCACACTCCCTGACGAGGTCCCTCCCGGGCATGCGGGGTTTTGGGGTCTCAAAAGCATCTGCCAACTGTCCTGCGTATCGCGCGGTCGGTCAGATCTCCTTCGACGTGAGCCGCGGTGCATCACTCCCGGCGTCGAGGGTACACGGTGACGTGTTCGTTGTCAAGACATGTCTTTCATAACATATGTAGTGATTTTGACTACACATAGCATCATTTACCACCACGTGGAAGGCCTGGAGGAATCTTACTAGGGATATGGACCACAACCACGGACACTTATTAGCTTTTTCGGTGTGCGAATATCACATAAAATTCCACCTTCGAAATAGAGCTGATAATTTTACATAGAGCCTGGTCGCAGTCTATGGAGCTGCCCAAGATGAAAATAATTCTGATTTCCTACAACAATTGGTGAATGAGGCTAAGGATAACCAGCACCCAATGCTTTTTGGAAGCGACTTCAATATCCTTAGGCACTAGGACGAGAAAAATAATGATCGTTTTGACACTCACTAGCCTTTCTTACTCAATGTTGTGATGCACAGATTGAATCTTCGGGAAGCCACTATGTCAGGGCGACAATATACAACAATCCTCTGCGCTAACATACGAGAAACTCTATCGGGTACTTATGGATACCAAATGGGAATTAAAATTCCCTCTGGTAATAGTGCGTGCCATAGAGCGTATTAAGACACTTTCGGACCATGCACCCATCATTCTTGATTCTAACACTACTAGACCTCTCATTGTTCGCCGCCCATTTAAATTTGAATTGAGATGGTTACAACATGATGGCATTGCGGATATTATAAGGATAGTATGGGAGAGGCCTACCATTGGTCACACACCGGTTCAGAGATGGAACTTCAAAATTTGTGCAACAAGAAAGTTCGTAATTGGATATGCGAAACACACCAGTGGTATGTATAAAAAGGAAACGCAACGGCTTTCCTCTATTATCAATGACCTCGATAAAACCGAGAAGACTCGGACTTTGTCTCAATAGGAGATTGATGTGAAAAATCAATCTAGTGAGAAGATTGAACGTCTTTTGTGAGAAGAGGAAATCAAGTGGTACCAAAGATCTGACGCCTAGTTCATTTTGAAGGGAGACGACTATAGACGATATATCCAAATGCTTACCAATGGGCGGCACATGAAGAAGTGTACTTTTATCCTCCAACAGGATGAGGGCAGATCGAGGGTCAAGCCGAGCTGAAGCATTATATCTCCTCATACTGCCAGTCTTTGTTTGGGGCTCCAGATGAAGGGAACTTCACTCTTGATGGAACATCTGATATCCCACAAGTCACAGTAGAAGAGTATGATATCCTCACAACACCTTTCTTCAAAGAGGATGTGCGACATGCGGTGTTTCAAAGTGGTGACTAATAGGCTCAACATGGTTGCTGACCATGTTGTATAACCTTCCAAAACGGATTTCATGCAAGGAATAAATATACTCGATGGAGTAGTTATCCTTCATAGACCGTTCACGAGATGTACCAGAAGAACATGAGTGGGGTATAACTAAAAATTGACATTGTAAAAGGCATACGATCTAGTCAAATGGTCATTTCTCCAACAGACCCTCAGAATGAAAGGCTTATCCGATAAATGGCGTTAGTTGATCAAAAAATTTGTTACTAGAGTTAGTGTGGCTGTCAAACTCACTGATGATGTACGATGTCTTTGACCACTTGAGGTACGTCATAGTTGCCGAAGCAACCATGTTCACCTCTCGGTTGATGACTTCCAGTCGACTCTTGTTCTCAATGTCAGCAAAAATCACCAGAGTAGCATTGACCTTCAGGAAATCATCTACTTTTTCTTCATCATCGTCTTTGTCAGAACCCTTTTCATTCAGTTGACCTTCATGGAACTGCTGGATAAGGAATCTGCACTCTCGAGTGGTATGCTTGGGTAAAATCAGGTTACCCTCTTTCTTCGTGTGGATGGCACACAGTAGATCCAAGACGTCCTGGCCTGACCAATCCTTCATTTTTTTGGGAACCCACTGCCCCTTCGGCTTCCCTTTGAACTTGCCTTGGGTCATCACAATTGTCGCTTCTATTTGACCAGCGGCTTCAGCTTTGCGCTTCTACTTTCGACTCGGATTCCTGCCCCTAGCACCAGGGTCTACAACCTTTCCCTTGCTACTATGGAGTCGGTCCTCTTCTTCGTCATTCGCGTACCGAGTGGCTATCTCCATCATTCGGTTCATGGACAGGGTCCCAGACCGTCCAAATTTCAGTATGAGCTCTCTGTATGTGATGCCTTCTTTAAAGGCGAAAACTGCTTGATTTTCATAAAAAAAAATCCACCACATGGTGAAGTGTGGTCCAGCGTGGGATATAATCCCTCAAGGTTTCATTCAGCTTCTGGACGCAACGCTACAATTCAATCAGTCCAGCTAGTCGCTCGCAAGTGCCCTCGAATGTTTTGAGAAACACTCGGGCTAGATCCTCCCAGCAGTAAATGCAAGCAGGGGCCAACTGGTTCAACCACGACCGAGATGATCCTTCTAGCATCGAGGGTAAGTGCTTCATGGCAACATCATCATTACCCTCACCGATCTGTACAGCCACTCAGTAATCTTCTAACCATGTATCTGGATTTGACTCGCCAGTAAACTTTCTCACTCCTGCAGCCAACCTGAAGTTGGGAGGAATCTCAACGGCTGGATAGCCCTGCTGAAACACTCGGGCATAGACACAAAAGCTCCACTTCCACTCAGGCGATCCCTGTCCAAACCCTCTCGGTTAGCCCTACCTCTGTCAACCAGGCCCTGCACAAGGACCGACCTTGCCCCAGGTTCTCAGGGGTCGACTGGATACCTCCGCTCATCATCATACGGGCGCCTGTAATCATACTGCCGGGACACGTACGAACCACCCCACGGAGGGGGCATAGGCACTTGACGGTGGTCGCGGCGGTGATGTCGACGATCAAACTGACTGTGGCCTCGATCCAGGCACTGGTCCTGGCGACAACCATGATCTTCACGCCTCAAAGGAGATCTTGGCCTGTGAGCAGACTGAACTGTGTCCGCCCTGATGGATCTGTTGTGAATCCTATTGCGCCACTGAGAAATAGTCGATTTCTGCTCCCCGGCCACTCTGAGCAGCGTCTGAATCTACTCTAACCCTCTTCCAGGCTCGGAATGAGATGGTTGGATCGAATCTACAATACGCGCGGCTGCTGCAACATTCTGGATGGGAGTGTGGTATACCTGACACTCATCTCGAGATCCAGTCGGGAACAATTGTCGCTGCCGTCGATTGGGATTTGGAGGCTGTCAGTGAGCGCGGTCGTCGAGTGACCTCCGGAGATCTTCCAGACGCGTGCGCTCAGCCAGATTAGCTACGCACGCGGCCTCCAAAGCATGGGCCTCGTCAGTCTCCCCGGTGATGGGGGTCTAGAGGAACTGCTCATTCCGACGTTGTAGCTCTTGTCTTCGCTCCGCGGTGAGGGCCTGCGGGCAGTACTCGTCGTTGATGTGCGAAGGGCCACCGCTTTCGCCCCGCCAAAGACTTGTCCGGCCCGATCATTACTTTCGCACTCATAAAGCGTATCCGAGTGGCCAGATGAAAGATCAAACAAGCCATAAAGGCTCTCGTCAGGCTCGATTGCCACGTTCTACGGAGTGGATGACTGACGAGCCTCCGCGTGCTTCACTCATTGCTGGAGCCGCGAGCGACCGGATAGCTTGTAACAGCAAACAGTGGGGAGGGAAGACGCCACCGGAGCCGACCAATACTAAGTCGACTTCTGCAGCAAAAGGACGGCGCAACCACTCGTGCGGAAGTGCGCCGCCCCGCGAATGGGGAGCGGCTCAATGTCGAGGGATGCCTCCAGGAGCCAGGCCGATTCGTCGGCGATGAAGCTAAGTGTGCCGAGATGGGTCTCGCGACCCAGAGATAGTCCGCCGTCGGAAACCATATCAATGGAGTTCGAAGAACACAACCTCGCCGGGAGTCGATTAGACGCCTGCCCCACAGTGGGCGCCAACTGTCATGAGAACGGATCTGACTGTAGGGGTAGGGGGTACGTAGGAGAGGGCAGAGTCTAGCTACGGTGAGATTGTACACTCGGATTTATGAGTTGAGGCCCCTCTCGGAGAAGGTAATAGCCCTACGTCTCGGCATTGCGGGAGCTTTTTTTCTGCAGAGTGTTGAGTTAATTATAGGGGGTGCGAACACTTGTGCACCAGGGGAAGGGTGGCTTATATAGAGTCCGCTGACCCCTCGCAGTCCTCAGTTATGCAAGGGTTCAATGAGATGGTAAAGACGAGTACGTTACTGGTAATTCCCGTACTTAATGATCTTTACAACGATGGATTGAACGCCTGCCCGTTGCCATCCCAAGGGGGGGCTCTAGGTCTTCTGTTCTCCTAATGTAACCATGTACTTCCGAGTGAATTATGGCAGTCGAGTGGAGGTAGAGTCAACCGAGTGAACCTTCTGTCGAGTGACTTGAGGACTATGGTTATTTGAGTCGGTACATTCTTTCTAACATTTTAGGCCTTGGCCTCTTGTGTAGTGTCCTTGGATAGGGCATGTAGGTCAGGCCTAGCTAAGACCCTACCCTAGGTACATGTTATCGTCACCGCCCACCCTCGTTAAGTTGCCACCTCGGCCAGCTGAGCACCCTGGCCCAGGCGGCTGCCCACAGCCTGCCCACTCGAGGCCAGATCTGGCAGGGCCGCACGCCGCAAGTCTCCATCCCTACCATGTTATGTTGCCGTCAGCCAACATCCACTGGGTATTCTATAGCATAAAAGGCCATGCTGCAAGTGCCAAAAGAGGAGTCCCTTCTGATCTTGGATGCCTGAAAACTTTTGCTCCGTTTGTAATCTATAGTGAAATCTCTAAAAGGACTTATATTGAGGAATGGAGGGAGTGATTGTCAACTTGTCTACACTTAGTTTGGGAGATTATCATCTACCTGCCTTGCGCCTTCACTCCCACCCCTCCCAGCGCCGCCGGCACCCAGCCGACGGCGTGGCCGTGCCCCTACCGCCCGACAGTGGCGTCCACCAGCTACAAGTCCCATGGAGTCCCCCCGGAGCCGCGACCTCGGGGAACGGCTGCAGTTGTCTGAGGCAGGATCTCCCCTTGGGGATCCGTCGCCGACCTACGCGGATGTGGTCCGCGTTCCACCACTAACCCCTCCGCCTTCAAGAACCGAGCTTCTCGCTGGCCCGGGGAGAGGGAGGCACGCCGAGGACTGGCATTCAAGGCCGCGCCTGTAGTCCATTGTTGTAATGGGGGCCGCTGGCTTGACTGCTTCGACAGCACGCGTGCCTGACACGGCGCGGTGCTCCTCTGCCGGAGTTTCGCAAGAATGGCAAGTGGTCCGGAACAAGCAGAGAAAGGAGCCTACACGCGGGCACGGGGAGAG
>NW_025229169.1:26133-27056 GCF_018294505.1 Triticum aestivum | reverse complement strand
GCATGGTATCATCAATTCACCCACATAGCATGTGCGAAAGAGTAGAGAGGGTCACGGCAGAAACTGGACGCACTTCGTGTACAAACTGGACAAACTCTTTCGGAGTATCAGGGTTTCGGACGAGAACTCATCTGTTACACGGGCACTTCAATGTTTTTTAAACTTATTTGAACTCCAGACTTATTTTGTATTCAGTATGCAGCATTCAAAGCGACGTCATCAATTTCCAACATGTTCTAACATCCTTTGTTGTTTTTCGGTCATTTACCTAATTGTTTAGAGAGCTAAATGACCGTGACATTGAAAATCAGTACAAAATTAATTCTAGAAATGTTGAAACTTGGCATGGTATCATCATTTCACCCACATAACATGTGCGAAAGAGTAGAGAGGGTCACGAAAAAAACTGCACGCACTTCGTGTACAAATTGGACAAACTCTTTCGGAGTATCAGGGTTTCGGACGAGAACTCATCTGTTACACGGGCACTTCAATGTTTTTTAAACTTATTTAAACTCCAGACTTCTTTTGTGTTTAGTATGCAGCATTCAAAGCGACGTCATCAATTTCCAACATGTTCTGACATCATTTGTTTTTTTTCGGTCATTTACCTAATTGTTTATAGAACTAAATGACCGTGAAATTGAAAATCACTACAAAATGAATTCTGGAAATGTTGAAACTTGGCATGTTATCATCATTTGACCCGCATAGCATGTGCGAAAGAGTAGAGAGGGTCACGGCAAAAACTGGACGCACTTCGTGTACAAACTGGACAAACTCTTTCGGAGTATCAGGGTTTCGGACGAGAACTCATATGTTACACGGGCACTTCAATGTTTTTAAACTTATTTGAACTCTGGACTTCTTTTATGTTCAGTATACAACATTCAAAGCGACGTCATCAATTTCCAACATGTTCT
>NW_025229169.1:23010-24062 GCF_018294505.1 Triticum aestivum | reverse complement strand
CTGACATCATTTGTTGTTTTTCCGTCATTTACCTAATTGTTTAGAGAGCTAAATGACCGTGAAATAGAATATCACTACAAAATGAACTCTAAAAATGTTGAAACTTGGAATGGTATCATCATTTCACCCGCATAGCATGTGCGAAAGAGTAGAGAGGGTCACGGCAAAAACTGGACGCACTTCGTGTACAAACTGGACAAACTCTTTCGGAGTATCAGGGTTTCGGACGAGAACTCATCTGTTACACAGGCACTTCAATGTTTTTTAAACTTATTTGAACTCCTGACTTCTTTTGTGTTGAGTAAGCAGCATTCAAAGCGACGTCATCAATTTCCAACATGTTCTGACAACATTTGTTGTTTTTCGGTCATTTACCTAATTGTTTAGAGAGCTAAATGACCATGAAATTGAAAATCACTACAAAATAAACTCTGAAAATGTTGAAACTTGGCATGGTATCATCATTTCACCCGCATAGCATGTGCGAAAGATTAGAGAGGGTCATGGCAAAAACTGGACGCACTTCGTGTACAAACTGGACAAATTCTTTCGGAGTATCAGGGTTTCGGACGAGAACTCATCTCTTACACGGGCACTTCAATGTTTTTTAAACTTATTTGAACTCCGGACTTCTTTTGTGTTCAGTATGCAGCATTCAAAGCGAAGTCATCAATTTCCAACATGTTCAGACATCATTTGTTGTTTTTCGGTCATTTACCTAATTGTTTAGAGAGCTAAATGACCGTGAAATTGAAAATCACTACAAAATGAACTCTGAAAATATTGAAATTTGGCATGGTATCATCATTTCACCCGCATAGCATGCGCGAAAGAGTGGAGAGGGTGACGGCAAAAACTGGACGCACTTCGTGTACAAACTGGACAAACTCTTTTGGAGTATCAGGGTTTCGGACGAGAACTCATCTATTACACGGGCAGTTCAATGTTTTTTAAACTTATTTGAACTCCCGACTTCATTTGTGTTGAGTATGCAGCATTCAAAGCGACGTCATCAATTTCCAACATGTTCTGACATCATTTGTTGTTTCTCG
>NW_025229169.1:22346-23000 GCF_018294505.1 Triticum aestivum | reverse complement strand
CTCTTTCGGAGTATCAGGGTTTCGGACGAGAACTCATCTGTTACACGGGCACTTCAATGTTTTTTAAACTTATTTGAACTCCAGACTTATTTTGTATTCAGTATGCAACATTCAAAGCGACGTCATCAATTTCCAACATGTTCTAACATCCTTTGTTGTTTTTCGGTCATTTACCTAATTGTTTAGAGAGCTAAATGACCGTGAAATTGAAAATCAGTACAAAATTAATTCTAGAAATGTTGAAACTTGCATGGTATCATCATTTCACCCGCATAACATGTGCGAAAGAGTAGAGAGGGTCACGGCAAAAACTGCACGCACTTCGTGTACAAATTGGACAAACTCTTTCGGAGTATCAGGGTTTCGGATGAGAACTCATCTGTTACACGGGCACTTCAATGTTTTTTAAACTTATTTAAACTCCAGACTTCTTTTGTGTTCAGTATGCAACATTCAAAGCGACGTCGTCAATTTCCAACATGTTCTGACATCATTTGTTGTTTTTCGGTCATTTACCTAATTGTTTAGAGAGCTAAATGACCGTGAAATTGAAAATCACTACAAAATGAATTCTGAAAATGTTGAAACTTGGCATGGTATCATCAATTCACCCGCATAGCCTGTGCGAAAGAGTAGAGAGGGTCACGGCAGAAA
>NW_025229169.1:17502-18615 GCF_018294505.1 Triticum aestivum | reverse complement strand
CATGTTCTGACATCATTTGTTGTTTTTGGTCATTTACCTAATTGTTTAGAGAGCTAAATGACCGTGAAATTGAAAATCACTACAAAATGAATTCAAAAAATGTTGAAAGTTGGCGTGGTATAATCATTTGACCCGCATAGCATGTGCGAAAGTGTAGAGAGGGTCACGGCAAAAACTGGACGCACTTCGTGTACAAACTGGACAAACTCTTTCGGAGTATCAGGGTTTCGGACGAGAACTCATCTGTTAAACGGGCACATCAATGTTTTTAAACTTATTTGAACTCCGGACTTCTTTTGTGTTCAGTATGCAGCATTCAAAGCGACGTCATCAATTTCCAACATGTTCTGACATCATTTGTTGTTTTTCGGTCATTTAGCTAATTGTTTAGAGAGCTAAATGACCGTGAAATTGAAAAGCACTACAAAATGAATTCTGGAAATGTTGAAACTTGGCATGGTATCATAATTTCACCCGCATAGCATGTGCAAAAGAGTAGAGAGGGTCACAGCAAAAACTGGACGCACTTCGTGTACAAACTGGACAAACTCTTTCGGAGTATCAGGGTTTCGGAAGAGAACTCATCTGTTACACGGGCACTTCAATGTTTTTTAAACTTATTTGAACTCAATACTTCTTTTCTGTTCAGTATGAAGCATTCAAAGCAACGTCATCAATTTCCAACATGTTCTGACATCATTTCTTGTTTTCCGTCATTTAACTAATTGTTTAGAGAGCTAAATGACAGTGAAATTGAAAATCACTACAAAATGAATTGTAGAAATGTTGAAACTTGGCATGGTATCATCATTTCACCCGCATAGCATGTGCGAAAGAGTAGAGAGGGTCACGGCAAAAACTGGACGCACTTCGTGTACAAACTGGACAAACTCTTTCGGAGTATCAGGGATTCGGACGAGAATTCACCTGTTACACGGGCACTTCAATCTTTTTTAAACTTATTTGAACTCCGGACTTATTTTGTGTTCAGTATGCAGCATTCAAAGCGACGTCATCAATTTCCAACATGTTCTGACATCCTTTGTTGTTTTTCGGTCATTTATCTAATTGTTTAGAGAGCTAAATGACCGTGAAATTGAAAATCACTACAAC
>NW_025229169.1:16445-16879 GCF_018294505.1 Triticum aestivum | reverse complement strand
GTGTACTAACTGTACAAACTCTTTCGGAGTATCAGGGTTTCGAACGAGAACTCATCTGTTACACGGGCACTTCAATGTTTTTTTAAACTTATTTGAACTCCGGACTTCTTTTGTGTTCAGTATGCAGCATTCAAAGCGACGTCATCAATTTCGAACATGTTCTGACATCATTTGTTGTTTTTCGGTCATTTACCTAATTGTTTAGATAGCTAAATGACCGTGAAATTGAAAAGCACTACAAAGTGAACTCTGAAAATGTTGAAAGTTGGCATGGTATCATCATTTCACCCGCATAGCATGTGCGAAATAGTAGATACGGTCACGGCAAAAACTGGACGCACTTCGTGTACAAACTGTTCAAACTCTTTCGGAGTATCAGTGTTTCGGACGAGAACTCATCTGTTACACGAGCACTTCAATGTTTTTTAAACTTA
>NW_025229169.1:15150-15711 GCF_018294505.1 Triticum aestivum | reverse complement strand
TACAAAATGAATTCTGGAAATGTTGAAACTTGGCATGGTATCATCATTTCAGAAGCATAGCATGTGCGAAAGAGTAGAGATGGTCACGGCAAAAACTGGACCAACTTCGTGTACAAACTGGACAAACTCTTTCGGAGTATCAGTGTTTCGGACGAGAACTCATCTGTTACACAGGCACTTCAATGTTTTTTGAACTTATTTGAACTCCGGACTTCTTTTGTGTTCAGTATGCAGCATTCAAAGCGACGTCATCAATTTCCAACATGTTCTGACATCATTTGTTGTTTTTGGTCATTTACCTAATTGTTTAGAGAGCTAAATGACCGTGAAATTGAAAATCACTACAAAATGAATTCTGAAAATGTGGAAACTTGGCATGGTTCATCATTTGACCCGCATAGCATGTGCGAAAGAGTAGAGAGGGTCAGTGCAAAAACTAGACGCACTTCGTGTACAAACTGGACAAACTCTTTCGGAGTATCAGGGTTTCGGACGAGAACTCATCTGTTACACGGGCACTTCGATGTTTCTTAAACTTATTTGAACTCCGGACTTCTTTTA
>NW_025229169.1:14576-15140 GCF_018294505.1 Triticum aestivum | reverse complement strand
GCAAAAACTGGACGCACTTCGTGTACAAACTGGACAAACTCTTTCGGAGTATCAGGGTTTCGGACGAGAACTCATCTGTTACACGGGCACTTCAATGTTTTTAAACTTATTTGAACTCCAGACTTCTTTTGTGTTCAGTATGCAGCATTCAAAGCAACATCATCAATTTCCAACATGTTCTGACACCATTCATTGTTTTTCGGTCATTTACCTAATTGTTTAGAGAGCTAAATGACCGTGAAATTGAAAATCACTACAAAATGAATTCTGGAAATGTTGAAACTTGGCATGGTATCATCATGTCACCCACATAGCATGTGCGAAAGAGTAGAGAGGGTCACGGCAAAAACTGGATGCACTTCGTGTACAAACTGGACAAACTCTTTCGGAGTATCAGGGTTTCGGAAGAGAACTCATCTGTTAGACGGGCACTTCAATGTTTTTTAAACTTATTTGAACTCCGGACTTCTTTTGTGTTTAGTATGCAGCATTCAAAGCGACGTCATCAATTTCCAACATGTTCTGACATCATTTATTATTTTGCGGTCATTTACATAATTGTTT
>NW_025229169.1:13697-14369 GCF_018294505.1 Triticum aestivum | reverse complement strand
GACGTCATCAATTTCCAACATGTTCTGACATCATTTGTTGTTTTTGGTCATTTACCTAATTGTTTAGAGAGCTAAATGACCGTGAAATAGAAAATCACTACAAAATGAATTCTGAAAATGTTGAAACTTGGCATGGTATCATCATTTCACCCGCATAGCATGTGCGAAAGAGTAGAGAGGGTCAGGGCAAAAACTAGACGCACTTCGTGTACAAACTGGACAAACTCTTTCGGAGTATCAGGGTTTCGGACGAGAACTCATCTGTTACACGGGCACTTCAATGTTTTTTGAAATTATTTGAACTCTGGACTTCTTTTGTGTTCAGTATGCAGCATTCAAAGCGACGTCATCAATTTCCAACATGTTCTGACATGATTTGTTGTTTTTCGGTCATTTACCTAATTGTTTAGAGAGCTAAATGACCGTGAAATTGAAAATCACTACAAAATGAATTCTGAAAATGTTGAAAGTTGGCATGGTATCATCATTTGACCCTCATAGCATGTGCGAAAGAGTAGAGAGGGTCACGGCAAAAACTGGACGCACTTCATGTACAAACTGGACAAACTCTTTCGGAGTATCAGGGTTTTGGAAGAGAACTCATCTGTTACATGGGCACTTCAATGTTTTTTAAACTTATTTGAACTCCAGGCTTCTTTTGTGTTCAGTATG
>NW_025229169.1:10275-10526 GCF_018294505.1 Triticum aestivum | reverse complement strand
TTTCGGACGAGAACTCATCTGTTACACGGGCACTTCAATGTCTTTTAAACTTATTTGAACTCCGAACTTATTTTGTATTCAATATGCAGCATTCAAAGCGACGTCATCAATTTCCAACATGTTCTGACATCATTTGTTGTTTTTCGGTCATTTACCTAATTGTTTAGAGAGCTAAATGACCGTGAAATTGAAAATCACTACAAAATGAATTCTGGAAATGTTGAAACTTGGCATGGTATCATCATTTCACC
>NW_025229169.1:6811-7463 GCF_018294505.1 Triticum aestivum | reverse complement strand
GTCATCAATTTCCAACATGTTCTGACATCATTTGTTGTTTTCTGTCATTTAACTAATTGTTTAGACAGCTAAATGACCGTGAAATTGAAAATCACTACAAAATGAATTCTGGAAATGTTGAAACTTGGCATGGTATCATCATTTCACCCGCATAGCATGTGCGAAAGAGTAGAGAGGGTCACGGCAAAAAATGGACGCACTTCGTGTACAAACTGGACAAACTCTTTCGGAGTATCAGGGTTTCGGACGGGAACTCATATGTTACATGAGCACTTGAATGTTTTTTAAACTTATTTGAACTCCGGACTTCTTTTGTGTTCAATATGCAGCATTCAAAGCGACGTCATCAATTTCCAACATGTTCTGACATCATTTGTTGTTTTTCGGTCATTTACCTAATTGTTTAGAGAGCTAAATGACCGTGAAATTGAAAATCACTACAAAATAAATTCTGGAAATGTTGAAACTAGGCATGGTATCATCATTTCACCCGCATAGCATGTGCGAAAGAGTAGAGAGGGTCACGGCAAAAACTGGACGCACTTCGTGTACAAACTGGACAAACTCTTTCGGAGTATCAGGGTTTCGGACGAGAACTCATCTGTTACATGGGCACTTCAATGTTTTTTAAACTTATTTGAACTCCGGACTT
>NW_025229169.1:6276-6780 GCF_018294505.1 Triticum aestivum | reverse complement strand
AATATGCAGCATTCAAAGCGACGTCATCAATTTCCAACATGTTCTGACATCATTTGTTGTTTTTCGGTCATTTACCTAATTGTTTAGAGAGCTAAATGACCGTGAAATTGAAAATCACTACAAAATAAATTCTGGAAATGTTGAAACTAGGCATGGTATCATCATTTCACCCGCATAGCATGTGCGAAAGATTAGAGAGGGTCACGGCAAAAACTGGACGCACTTCGTGTACAAACTGGACAAACTCTTTCGGAGTATCAGGGTTTCGGACGAGAACTCATCTGTTACATGGGCACTTCAATGTTTTTTAAACTTATTTGAACTCCGGACTTCTTTTGTGTTCAGTATGCAGCATTCAAAGCGACTTCATCAATTTCCAACATGTTCTGACATCATTTGTTGTTTTTTGGTCATTTACCTAATGTTTTAGAGAGCTGATGACCATGAAATTGAAAATCACTACAAAATGAATTATGGAAATGTTGAAAATTGGCATGGTATCAT
>NW_025229169.1:5641-6266 GCF_018294505.1 Triticum aestivum | reverse complement strand
TTGTTGTTTTTCGGTCATTTACCTAATTGTTTAGAGAGCTGATGACCGTGAAATTGAAAATCACTACAAAATGAATTCTGGAAATGTTGAAACTTGGCATGGTATCATCATTTCACCCGCATAGCATGTGCGAAAGAGTAGAGAGGGTCACGGCAAAAACTGGACGCACTTCGTGTACAAACTGGACAAACTCTTTCGGAGTATCAGGGTTTCGGACGAGAACTCATCTATTACACAGGCACATCAATGTTTTCTAAACTTATTTGAACTCCGGACTTTTTTTCTGTTCAGTATGCAGCATTCAAAGCGACATCATCAATTTCCAACATGTTCTGACATCATTTGTTGTTTTTTGGTCATTTAACTAATTGTTTAGAGAGCTAAATGACCGTGAAATTGAAAATCACTACAAAATGAATTCTGAAAATGTTGAAACTTGGCATGGTATCATCATTTCAACCGCATAGCATGTGCGAAAGAGTCGAGAGGGTCACGGCAAAAACTGGACGCACTTCGTGTACAAATTGGACAAACTCTTTCGGAGTATCAGGGTTTCAGACGAGAACTCATTTGTTACACGGGCACTTCAATGTTTTTTAAACTTATTTGAACTCCGGACTTATTT
>NW_025229169.1:5101-5631 GCF_018294505.1 Triticum aestivum | reverse complement strand
TTTCGGAGTATCAGGGTTTCGGACGAGAACTCATATGTTACACGGGCACTTCAATGTTTTTTAAACTTATTTCAACTCCGGACTTCTTTTGTGTTCAGTACGTAGCATTCAAAGCGACGTCATCAATTTCCAACATGTTCTGACATCATTTGTTGTTTTTCGGTCATTTACCTAATTGTTTAGAGAGCTAAATGACCGTGAAATTGAAAATCACTACAAAATGAATTCTGGAAATGTTGAAACTTGGCATGGTATCATCATTTCACCCTCATAGCATGTGCGAAAGAGTAGAGAGGGTCACGGCAAAAACTGGATGCACTTCGTGTACAAACTGGACAAACTCTTTCGGAGTATTAGGGTTTCGGACGAGAAGTCATCTGTTACACGGGCACTTCAATGTTTTTTAAACTTATTTGAACTCCAGACTTCTTTTGTGTTTAGTATGCAGCATTCAAAGCGACGTCATCAATTTCCAACATGTTCTGACATCATTTGTTGTTTTTCGGTCATTTACCTAATTGTTTAGAGAG
>NW_025229169.1:2109-4851 GCF_018294505.1 Triticum aestivum | reverse complement strand
AAAGCGACATCATCAATTTCTAACATGTTTTGACATCATTTGTTGTTTTTTGGTCATTTACGTAATTGTTTAGAGAGCTAAATAACCGTGAAATTGAAAATCACTACAAAATGAATTCTGAAAATGTTGAAACTTGGCATGGTATCATCATTTCAACCGCATAGCATGTGCGAAAGAGTAGAGAGGGTCACGGCAAAAACTGGACGCACTTCGTGTACAAACAGGACAAACTCTTTCGGAGATTCAGGGTTTCGGACGAGAACTCATCTGTTACACGGGCACCTCAATGTTTTTTAAACTTATTTGAACTCCGGACTTATTTTGTATTCAGTATGCAGCATGCAAAGCGACGTCATCAATTTCCAACATGTTCTGACATCATTTGTTGTTTTTCGGTCATTTACCTAATTGGTTAGAGAGCTAAATGACCGTGAAATTGAAAATCACTACAAAATGAATTCTGGAAATGTTGAAACTTGGCATGGTATCATCATTTCACACGCATAGCATGTGCGAAAGAGTAGAGAGGGTCACGGCAAAAACTGGACGCACTTCGTGTACAAACTGGACAAACTTTTTCGGAGTATCAGGGTTTCGGAAGAGAACTCATCTGTTACACGGGAACTTCAATGTTTTTTAAACTTATTTGAACTCCAGACTTCTTTTCTGTTCAGTATGAAGCATTCAAAGCGACGTCATCAATTTCCAACATGTTCTGACATCATTTGTTGTTTTCCGTCATTTAACTAATTGTTTAGAGAGCTAAATGACCGTGAAATTGAAAATCACTACAAAATGAATTCTGGAAATGTTGAAACTTGGCATGGTATCATCATTTCACCCGCATAGCATGTGCGAAAGAGTAGAGAGGGTCACGGCAAAAACTGGACGCACTTCGTGTACAAACTAGACAAACTCTTTCGGAGTATCAGGGTTTCGGACGAGAATTCATCTGTTACACGGGCACTTCAATGTTTTTTAAACTTATTTGAACTCCGGACTTCTTTTGTGTTCAGTATGCAGCATTCAAAGCGACGTCATCAATTTCCAACATGTTCTGACATCATTTGTTGTTTTTCGGTCATTTACCTAATTGTTTAGAGAGCTAAATGACCATGAAATTTAAAACCACTACAAAATGAGTTCTGGAAATTTTGAAACTTGGCATGGTATCATCATTTCAACCGCATAGCATGTGCGAAAGAGTAGAGAGGGTCACGGCAAAAACTGGACGCACTTCGTGTACAAACTGGACAAACTCTTTCGGAGTATCAGGGTTTCGGACGAGAACTCATCTGTTACACGGGCACTTCAATGTTTTTTAAACTTATTTGAACTCCGCACTTCTTTTGTGTTCAGTATGCAGCATTCAAAGCGACGTCATCAATTTGCAACATGTTCTGACATCATTTGTTTTTTTCAGTCATTTACCTAATTGTTTAGTGAGCTAAATGACCGTGAAATTGAAAATCACTACAAAATGAATTCTGAAAATGTTGAAACTTGGCATGGTATCATCATTTCACCCGCATAGCATGTGCGAAATAGTAGAGAGGGTCACGGCAAAAACTGGACGCACTTCGTGTACAAACTGGACAAACTCTTTCAGAGTATCAGGGTTTCAGACGAGAACTCATCTGTTACACGAGCACTTCAATATTTTTTAAACTTATTTGAACTCCGGACTTCTTTTCTGTTCAGTATGGAGCATTCAAAGCGACATCATCAATTTCCAACATGTTCTGACATCATTTGTTGTTTTTGGTCATTTACCTAATTGTTTAGAGAGCTAAATGACCGTGAAATTGAAAATCACTACAAAATGAATTCTGAAAATGTTGAAACTTGGCATGGTTGATCATTTGACCCGCATAGCATGTGCGAAAGAGTAGAGAGGGTCAGGGCAAAAACTAGACGCACTTCGTGTACAAACTGGACAAACTCTTTCGAAGTATCAGGGTTTCGGAAGAGAACACGTCTGTTACATGGGCACTTCAATGTTTTTTGAAATTATTTGAACTCCGGACTTCTTTTGTGTTCAGTATGCAGCATTCAAAGCAACGTCATCAATTTGCAACATGTTCTAACATCATTTGTTGTTTTTCGGTCATTTACCTAATTGTTTAGAGAGCTAAATGACCGTGAAATTGAAAATCACTACAAAATGAATTCTAAAAATGTTGAAAGTTGGCATGGTATCATCATTTGGCCCGCATAGCATGTGCGAAAGAGTAGAGAGGGTCACGGCAAAAACTGGACACACTTCTTGTACAAACTGGACAAACTCTTTCGGAGTATCAGGGTTTCGGACGAGAATTCATCTGTTACACGGGCACTTCAATGTTTTTTAAACTTATTTGAACTCTAGACTTCTTTTGTGTTCAGTATGCAACATTCAAAGCGACGTCATCAATTTCCAACATGTTCTGACATCATTTGTTGTTTTTCGGTCATTTACCTAATTGTTTAGAGAGCTAAATGACCGTGAAATTGAAAATCACTACAAAATGAATTCTGAAAATGTTGAAACTTGGCATGGTATCATCATTTCACCCGCATAGCATGTGCGAAAGAGTAGAGAGGGTCATGGCAAAAACTGGACGCACTTCGTGTACAAACTGGACAAACTCTTTCGGAGTATCAGGGTTTCGGACGAGAACTCATATGTTACATGAGCACTTGAATGTTTTTTTACACTTATTTGAACTCTGGACTTCTTTTGTGTTCAATATGTAGCATTCA
>NW_025229169.1:1447-2099 GCF_018294505.1 Triticum aestivum | reverse complement strand
GTCATCAATTTCCAACATGTTCTGACATCATTTGTTGTTTTCTGTCATTTAACTAATTGTTTAGACAGCTAAATGACCGTGAAATTGAAAATCACTACAAAATGAATTCTGGAAATGTTGAAACTTGGCATGGTATCATCATTTCACCCGCATAGCATGTGCGAAAGAGTAGAGAGGGTCACGGCAAAAAATGGACGCACTTCGTGTACAAACTGGACAAACTCTTTCGGAGTATCAGGGTTTCGGACGGGAACTCATATGTTACATGAGCACTTGAATGTTTTTTAAACTTATTTGAACTCCGGACTTCTTTTGTGTTCAATATGCAGCATTCAAAGCGACGTCATCAATTTCCAACATGTTCTGACATCATTTGTTGTTTTTCGGTCATTTACCTAATTGTTTAGAGAGCTAAATGACCGTGAAATTGAAAATCACTACAAAATAAATTCTGGAAATGTTGAAACTAGGCATGGTATCATCATTTCACCCGCATAGCATGTGCGAAAGAGTAGAGAGGGTCACGGCAAAAACTGGACGCACTTCGTGTACAAACTGGACAAACTCTTTCGGAGTATCAGGGTTTCGGACGAGAACTCATCTGTTACATGGGCACTTCAATGTTTTTTAAACTTATTTGAACTCCGGACTT
>NW_025229169.1:553-1437 GCF_018294505.1 Triticum aestivum | reverse complement strand
TACAAAATGAACTCTGAACATGTTGAAACTTGGCATGGTATCATCATTTCACCCGCTTAGCATGTGCGAAAGAGTAGAGAGGGTCACGGCAAAAACTGGACGCACTTCGTGTACAAACTGGACAAACTCTTTCGGAGTATCAGGGTTTCAGACGAGAACTCATCTGTTACCCGGGCACTTCAATGTTTTTTAAACTTATTTGATCTCCGGACTTCTTTTGTGTTCAGTATGCAGCATTCAAAGCGAAGTCATCAATTTCCAACATGTTCTAACATCATATGTTGTTTTTCGGTCATTTACCTAATTGCTTAGAGAGCTAAATGACCGTGAAATTGAAATTCACTACAAAATGAACTCTGAAAATGTTGAAACTTGGCATGGTATCATAATTTCACCCGCATAGCATGTGCGAAAGAGTAGAGAGGGTCACGGCAAAAACTGGACGCACTTCGTGTACAAACTGGACAAACTCTTTCGGAGTATCAGGGTTTCGGACGAGAACTCATATATTACACGGGCACTTCAATGTTTTTAAACTTATTTGAACTCCGGACTTCTTTTGTGTTCAGTATGCGGCATTCAAAGCGACGTCATCAATTTCCAACATGTTCTGACATTGTTTGTTGTTTTTCGGTCATTTACCTAATTGTTTAGAGAGCTAAATGACCGTGAAATTGAAAATCACTACAAAATGAACTCTGAAAATGTTGAAACTTTGCATGGTATCATCATTTCACCCGCATAGCATGTGCGAAAGAGTACAGAGGGTCACGGCAAAAACTGGACGCACTTCGTGTACAAACTGGACAAACTCTTTCGGAGTATCAGGGTTTCGGACGAGAACTCATCTGTTACACGGGCACTTCAATGTTTTTAAACTTATT
>NW_025229169.1:0-543 GCF_018294505.1 Triticum aestivum | reverse complement strand
TTCAAAGCGACGTCATCAATTTCCAACATGTTCTGACATCATTTGTTGTTTTTCGGTCATTTACCTAATTGTTTAGAGAGCTAAATGACCGTGAAATTGAAAATCACTACAAAATAAATTCTGGAAATGTTGAAACTTGGCATGGTATCATCATTTCACCCGCATAGCATGTGCGAAAGAGTAGAGAGGGTCACGGCAAAAACTGGACGCACTTCGTGTACAAACTGGACAAACTCTTTCGGAGTATCAGGGTTTCGGACGAGAACTCATCTGTTACACGAGCACTTCAATGTTTTTTAAACTTATTTGAACTCCGGAGTTCTTTTGTGTTCAGTATGTAGCATTCAAAGCAACGTCATCAATTTCCAACATGTTCTGACATCATTTGTTGTTTTTCGGTCATTTACCTAATTGTTTAGAGAGCTGATGACCGTGAAATTGAAAATCACTACAAAATGAATTCTGGAAATGTTGAAACTTGGCATGGTATCATCATTTCACCCGCATAGCATGTGCGAAAGAGTAGAGAGGGTCACGGCAAAA
>NW_025229168.1:24306-27059 GCF_018294505.1 Triticum aestivum | reverse complement strand
TTGGAAAAATTGAGTGAAACAACCTCTTTTTCATTCTGGTCCAACTTGAGGATTTGTACAGCAACCACATTTTTAGTTGCTCCTTTATCCATGATTCCTTTTCCTACTTGCAGTCCTCCCTGCTAAACCCCTAAGTCCAGGAGCATGCACCCATTGGATCATTTTTGGTTCATGAAATGATGCAATTTATCTCCTGTCCCAAATTGAGTTTTTGCAAAACTTGCACTAACAAGTTTGTGCTTTTTACAAACTAACCTCACCACCCTATTATGCATCTAAAGAGACCCCAATATGGAAGATTTGGCCACTCCAAGAAATGCCTAGGTGCCTGTGGCATTCTGTCAAACACCTTGAGAGCATGGACAGATTTGGCATGAGTTTTTGTTTGAATTGTGAACTTGGTTTCCTGACCTAACCACCTTGTCCCTTGATCTCCCCTCTATCACTAACCTAATCAGGTTGCTTGCCAACCTCGCCCGAGCGCTCTGGAGTGCCATGGCATTTCACCGAGCAGTTGGTGGGCGTGCACTGGGCGCGCCCAGAGCGCGCCAACTGCAGCCATTCATTCGAACCACCATGTCGCGCCCCTGGTTTTGCCCTCACTGCAGGGCCGCGCAACACACTCTCCTTCTCTCCAGAACACGCCAATCAGCCCCTCGCCACATCTCCGACAAGCCAAGAGCTAGCCGCGACGGCAGCCCGACAGTGCGCCCTGCCATGGTCGGCGTCGCCCGAGCCACCAGCGCTCGCCAGCTGCCCCCTGGAGCGGCTCAAGCTCATCCGCAGCCTCGTCCTCTAGCGCGCGTCACCGCCACATCGCCCTATCTATAGAATGGAGGTCGCCGGCGAGCTTATCCACGGCCGCCGCGAACTAACTCGGATATGCTATAAAAGGAGGCCCCCGAGCTCCTCCATGCACTCAGGCAGCCTCACACCATCCTTCTCGTGCCCCCTTAGTCGTCAATCGAATAGAGGAGGCTGTCTTCACCCTCTCCGGCCAGTTCGGCCACCGCCGCCTCCCGGCTCCGTTCGACACAACCAGAGCCTCCCCGGCCCTCCCAACGCCACCAAACGACTCCACTCCATCTTGCGGAGCCGCCCAGACCCCCAGCTGCGACGGAAAGCCATCGTGGCCCCAAACCCACTTTGCCACCGAAGCCACCCTCCGCCGCAGAGCTCGCCGCCGGCGATTCTCTCCACCCCCGGCGACCCTACAACCACCGGGAGGATTGCCTAGGAGTGGCGGATCCATCCCTGCACTCGGATGCCCTCGAGGAACCGCCGTTCGCCGGCGACAATTGTCGGAGCCCCGCATCGGCTCGGACAGAGGAGGAAGGAGGGGGGAGACTAGTCAAACCTGACTAGTGGGCCCCCTGGACCTATTGTCAGTGACCCACGCGCGTCCACGCTGGAGTAAGTGGAGGCGTAAATCGAAAATACGCCTTCGACGTGGACTTTGGAGAAAGAGAAGCAAACTTTCAAAAGTTTTGGAGTGCACCCTGCCTTTCCACATATTGAAGGCAAGCATTCTGCACCCTGGCATAATATTTTGCATGCGTTGTTTGACACGATTATGACACCACCTCAGTACTTAGTACTCGTTATTTTATGTGGTGATATGATCATTTGTATGAATGCTTATTGGAGAATTCCTTGCTGTTGGAAATGGACATGCGTGTGATAGTAATCATCCTCGTATGCCTTTCGGGCCTACCGGAAGGAAAACAGGAAAGTCTCTGTCTTGGGTAGACCCGAGCTTGTCCCTAGTTCCTCGTCGAGACGAGTGTGTCCGGCATGGCATGAGGGGTATGATGAGTGGTGATTCTGTCTGTTGGATGAAATATATTCGTTATGCTAATCATGCAGGGAACACATAAAAACCTTCTGAGTCGACCATAGATCGAGTCTTGTTCTAGTAACCCCCATACTTGTTTCGTACTACCACTCAACTCTACAACAAGTAGAGTACGGTTCAGTAAGTTGTCAACCTCTTTCTAGCACACACCGTACAGAGAGGCATTGGTGGAACATACCGGTTGTAGCTGGTAGGTAGGCCACCTGGTCCGGGGGCATGCGTGTTTCCGGTTGAGACCGAGAGGGGAGGCCACCCCTTAGAGCGCGTGATATAAATTTGATCACATGCTACACGAGGTTGTAGCCTCCCCACTTAGAGTTTTGCTTAACAAGTGTCGTGGGTGATTCCAGACACCGGTAAGTTAAGCTGGTGTGTGCAAGTTAGGTGTGTTTTCAACTAAAAGGCCGTAGACGGAATTAGTCCCGATGGAATAAAGGAATCCGTTACTCGTGGGTAAAGAGTACACCCTCTGCAGAGATTAAACCTATTCGAATAGCCGTGTCCATGGTTAAGGATTACAGTCTGGGATAGGTCAAGTGTCGGTCTTAGTGTCGGTCTTCGGAGGGAAAAAACGCTGTTAAACCAGAACATGGATTGTGACTTGTGATGATTATGATTATTATTTTGTTATGGACTAACCTGTTATATTATTTGAATTATCGAGTATCCTTTGGATGGTTTTACCTCGTGGATATTCACTATGATTATTTACTTTATAAGCCCTTTATGTGGTGTCACTCAGACGCCCGACTGTGGCTTGTTGTTATTTATTTTCTTAATAAGCCCTTTATGTGGTGTCGCTCAGACGCCCGACTGTGGCATGCTGTTATTTATTTTCTTTATAAGCCCTTTATGTGGTGTCACTCAGACGCCCGACTGTGGCATGTTGTTATTTATT